>NC_139977.1:33371773-33404273 GCF_963993115.1 Abramis brama | reverse complement strand
AGAGAGTAATCTTGATGGCACTCGCAAGAAAGTGGATAAGTACTACATAATCAAATTCACAAATATTACACCATTTAAACATTATTCAAACACATCGGCTACTGTGCTATTAAAACAATCTTTGTCAAAGAATACACTTGTTTGTTCACAGTTTGAACGTTCTTGTTTCCATTTGTTTCATTTCAAGATCTGAGGGGAATTATCCATTGTTGCTTTTACAGCTACAAAGCTGGAGCACTAAATGATATTCAAAGTCACATGACACGCTTTAAACATTAAATAAAGCACATAAACAGTCCCTGAGATTATCATCGCCACACTTTGTGTTTGTTGTTCCAGTGCGACGTCGCAGAAAAATAGAAACCATTTCTTAAATATAATCGTCGCGTGTCTCCGTCGCGGCTGGTTAGGACACACACTCTGATTTACATGGAAAAGAGGCATTTTATCACGCGTCGCGTGTAGTTAGGACACGGTGTTACAGTGATAATAGGAGATTACAGTAACAGAGATTGTTTTGGCTTTACAGCAGCTCTAGAATAAAGTTATTGTCCAGTTAAAGTTAGTTTTGATTTATTCACTTCCATTGCAAAGATCATTAGTTATTAGCTTAGGGGCCGCTAACACAACACCGTTCTAACAGAAAACCCTTAACGCGCTCCGGCCGCTCATTCACACGACAACAGTGTTTGGTGCTCGAGAACGCAAAGGCAAAAAAAAAAAAAAAAAGTTATCATCTCCGTGCAAACTTCCAAAACTTGAATATGTGAAAACACAAGACAGCGTGTACATGCGTATTACGTGTTTAGTAGGGGTGTGCCGGTTTAAGAATTGGTGATGACGGTTATGACGTGAGTCAAATGTGACGTAGCATAACCGTCGTCGGGGGGGATGGGGGGGGGTGCGTTGTGACGTTCGTCTGTTATAGGACAACTTAGTTTGAATAAACGAGCAGACACGCAGACTCTGATTAGCTACTTGATCACCTAAATTAAAAAAATAAAATTAATATTTGTGTAGAGTTCAATGTTGTTATCGATAGAGATACGCGGATGGGGTATTATTTCATCCGCAACCGCATCACAAAACTCATCATCCGCACCAACGTTTTTTGACCAAATTTCAAAGCCGCACCCGCCCGCCATCCGCTGATTGTTGTGTGGTCTATGGACAATGCAATGCTCCGCTGATGCCAGCCGCAAGAAAGCCCTTGTCTGTTCTAGAATGGATGCAGCAAAGATATTTAATGCTAATGTATGAGGCATAGGCCTACGCTGAGTTTCATTCATTTATGATGAGATGCGCTCTAGTTCACAATGCAATGCAAGTGAACGTGGCGCGCCGGCGCCTCAATGTCACGGTTATTATATTGTCTGCTATTTGCTTTTTAATTATTAAATGCATGCAATTGGTTGATGAAACATTTATTAAAATTAAGATACAGTTTGTACAAAACGAAATTCGCTTTAAAGAAAGGCTTTCTACAAAGCAAAACTTAATGAAGTGGTAAAAATCATGTCTGACGATTTTACAAAACAAAACTTCATTAAGTGGTAAAAACCATGTCTCCCGATATATTGCGCATCTTATGATCCTATCTTTTATTACAGTTGTTTTTGAGCTAAAATGTAATACACATCATGTATATACACACTGTATATGTTTCTTTTATCAAACATGTTTGGGGCCAGTCAAGGGGTAATTAAACTGCACGATCAGTTATCGGTAATGATACCTTGTTTATTATTGCAAATGTTTGTTGCTAATGTTTATTATTGCAAATGTTTTTCATTTGTTTAATAAATCTCATAATGATGGCACATCAATACATCATAGTCATAGCTTTTATTTCTATCTCAAATGATTGGCGGTCGGTTAGGGGGTACTTGGCAAAGAATCAAATACAGTTGGAAACGACGTAGACCATTAATAACACAGACTGTAAACAATTGTTTTTAATTAGTATTTAAACATTCTCTATGATAAAAAATGTTCTAATGACGGTGTTCAACTATAACCGTCGGTCTCACGGTTATGTACTAACCGTCACACCCCTAGTGTTTAGTCTATAGGTATGCGCGTTTGAATATATATGTGCGCAGGTGTGTGGTCTTTCTCTACAAATTGACCTCAACAAACTCCTTGTCTGGCCTTAAAAATTCATAATACAGATTTTTTTTTCCCCGCTTCCGTATGTCCATGAGAAGCGCAGTTATTATGAGCACTGTGGGATTGGGAGTTTGAGCTTCACTTGTGTTTGAGTTATTATAATGTTTTGTGCTGTAGGTGTTTGATGCGGGTGATTTCTCCCTGCTGTGTTCGGTCCCGAGCGAGAACAATCAGTCGTGGGCCGGAGGAGAATTCATCGCTGCCGATAAAGTCGTAATATGGACTGAAGACGGTTGCAGCTACATTTACAAATTACCTGCCAGGTAACACAACAACACACAACAACACACAGCAACACATCTTACTAGGCGCTGCATTAATAATCCAAATAAAACCAGAATTGCAAAATGACTTGTTATAAAGTCGCAAAGGCTGTGACTTAATTAATTATGCACTGCGTGTTTCAGAGTGAAGCGCGTCACTGTGTTCATTTATGCGTGAGCATCTTATGATCCAGTGCTTTCAGAGTCAATTTGCAGTAAAAATGCTGTAAAAATGACAAAGTCATTACCAATAAACAGTCTTGTTATTAAAAAATAAATCTTGTTATAAAAAAAGCACTTATAAACGGGTTGTTGTCGACAAAAGAGAAGCTATTAGGGCTTTCTCCGGTTTTCCACCAAAATGGTTTAACATTCGAAAATCAAGAAATTAAGAAAGCCAACAGCCATAAATATTAGTATTGTAATTTTACAGTTATATTGTAAAATAAAATCATTATTGCTATTATTATTGTTATTTTTATCATTAAATATTATTGAAATGCTTATTAAATACCTATTCTTATTTTGTATTTATATATATATTTTCTTTTTTATTTAATTCTACTACTGCTACTACTACAAATAAAGATTACAATTAGTATTTTATAGTTATATTGAGGTATATATTTGTTAAATCTAATTTTAAATCTTTTTTTTTTATCAGAAAAATCACAATTAGATTTGTTCCCCCTGAAACCATACACACACAAACAAACAAACTATCAACAAATATCCTCTACAAACTACAAATATATTACTACATACTTGGAAACTATCAACACATGCACACTTGCAAATAACCACACAACTACACACACACCTACACGTCTACATATTTACTATCTGCGAACTTATGACTTACACAAAACTTACCTATAAGTTACCTAACAGCACACTTTCAAAACTAACAATAGCCACACACTCACAGACTGTAAAACATCCAGCTATGACACACACACACTACCATCCCGTGGGCTCAGAGCTTCAGCCCATTAACAGTATCTCTGTGTGTGTCAGTTGTCTCCCAGCCAGCGAACACTTCCGCAGCAGTGTCGGGAAGAAGCCGGAAGGGTCCATCCCTCCTCTGGTGTACAGCATAGCCGACCGCGCCGACAAACAGGTCAGACACACACACACACACTCATGCTCGCACACACACACACACACACACACACACACACACACACACTCATGCACACACTCATGCACACACACACACACACTCATGCTCGCACACACACTCGCTCGCACACACACACACTCACTCACACACACTCACAAATGCACAAACACACTCACGCAGAACACACACACACGCGCACACACACACACACTCATTCACTCTCGCACGCACACACATTCACTCACGCACACACACACACTCACGCACACACACACACACACTCCCGCACGCACACTCACACACACACACACACACACATTTACTCTCGCACACACACACACACACACATGTACACACACTCTCTCTCTATGCAGTGGAATAAATGTATGGCAGACTTCACTTTATCAATTACAAATTGATTGGGTTTGTGAAAAGTGGGCAAGTGCAAAACAGACTTAAGTCAGGTGGTTCAAGAGGTTCAAAACTACAAGACAAACACTTTGATAAAGGATTATTTCAGTTTAATAACATCACAGATGAGTCATTCACAACAAGCAGGAACTAGAAACATGAATTAAGAAAGTCAGTTTTGATTTCATGTGACTTATTCTCAGCCAATCATTGACTTTTAGTTCAGTGTCTTTATAAATAAACCAAGTCCAAACTTTTAAAGGGAAGTTCATGTGTTGAATTCGTCTTCAGTTTGTGTTCTGTCAATATTTTTTCCTGTTAGTCTGTTCCTGTGTATGTTTATGTGTCACCAGTACAGTAGTTTGTGTCTGTGTTTGATTTGATTATGATTTTGCTCTCTGTCTGTTGTCGCCCCCCCCCCCCCCCCCCCCGTCCCTTGTCCCAGCCGGAGGAGGGGTGGGAGGGGCCGTGTGTTGTGGTGCGTCTCCCTGACGACGCTCCCGATCCCGAGCTCTACTCTCCTGAAATGCAATTCCTCCAGCGGCCTCTAGAGGCACCAGTAAGCCCATCCCACAGCGAGACGCAGGCGCACACGCCAACAGCTCCACACGCATGTTTATATATGCGCCAGGCATCCAGTCAAAGAATACTGACATATTTCATTTTGATTGTGACTATTTTGTTTTGGCAATTGTAAATAGGGCTGCACGATATTGGGAAAAAAATGTGTTTCTACGATATGAGGAGAAACTGGAAGTTTCACCGATGACTCGAATAGCTCGATTTGGGAAATAATAAATTGTGCTAGAATAATTGACTGATTTTGTTTTGGGAAGTATATTCGCATAGAAATTTAAAAAATAAAAATTAAATAAGGTTGAATAATTAATTAATAATATTTTTAGATATTTTATTAAATAGTACTTAAATACAGAATAAAATTTAAGATTTCTATTTAAGGCTGAATTATTTGAGAATTTAAAAAAAAAATTGGTTGTTCATACTTGGATTTACTTTTAACAAGAAGTAAACATTTAAAAAAAAATGAATTGAGTTTTCATAGGTTACATAAAAATAATAATAAACTAATAATAATAATGTATTATATTATAATGTAATATATTATATATATATATATATATATATATATATATATATATATATATATATATATATATATATACATCCTGTATATATTATATTATACTACATTTTATTATATTTTTTATTTATATATTTATTAGGGCTGTCAAAATGATTAATCACAATTAATCACATCAAATATAAAAGTTTGTGTTTATATAATATATGTACATATATATATGTACACACTTATATTGTGTATGTGTGTATGAGTATATTTATACACACGCACATACTGTATATATAAATATAATAACATAAACACATATATAAACAAACAGCACTATTTATATATTATATTACTATATATTAATATATTATTATTAAATATATTAAAAAGGAAATATATTGTAATAATACAATTGTCCTGTAAACATTTTTAAAATGAGCAATAAAATTTGTTATTTTACTGTAAAATTACTAATATGTGCATCTTAATTTCTCCATTTTCAAATGGTATATCATCAAACTTTTATTTTGACAGGTTGCTGGCAAATAAATAAATAAATAAATAAAAGTGCTGCCGGGTTCAGAGTTCAGTTGTTCATTCACACGCTCACAAAACAACAGGATTCGCAGGAAACCAGACTCTGACACACTATCATGAGCTACACGTGTGTAAATGACGTGCTTCACTCTGAAACCAATAGCACAAATACTGTGTTTACTTGATTAAATCGCTTGACAATCACACTGAGCCATACCGATTTCATATCGATTTGAATTTTTATATATTGTGCAACCCTAAAAAATTCCACACAGGATTTGCATCTGTGAATATGATTGGATGTCCTGAGAGCTCCCTGTGGTGTTCCCGCCTCCGTTTTGCTGTCACTCACTCTGATTCGCTAAGTCTCATGCTCCTCCCACTAAAACGACCAATCATTGACTTTCCCCTCATCCGTCTTCACGCGGTGAAGGTGCATGCAAAGTCCCAGAGCTTCTTTACAGTCGCTTCTGCTTCTTACGCTTGTTTTCTCGTCTGTTTTAGACAGATGCATTCAATTAAAAGGTTCATGTTGTTATTTTAGTCCTTTTAAGATCTGAAACGTAGTGTTACACAACTAAGCGTGTCGTTGACTAGTCGCTCTTCTGTTTCTTCGGCTGATGTTTTTGTGTTTTTCCTTTGGTTTGAAGTGTGTGTTTTTAGCATGTTTTAATGTGGGTTTAATAATAAAATAAATAAAATACGAAATTATATTATTTATTTTATATACACATTTTATATGTAAATGTAAATAAATTAAAATGAAGTAAATAAAATGTGAAAATTATATATATATTAAAAAAAAAATTTATTTGAATGTATATAAAATTTTTTGTTTTTATATTAAATGATTTTTATATATGTATGGGAAAATTTTCATTTATATTATTTATTTTACATATATAAATATATAAACGAAGTTTAAAATATGAATATATATATATATATATATATATATATATATACTTTGATTTTTTTATAATAAATAAATAAAAAATAAAATAATTAAAAATAGGATTTTTAGTTATATATAAATATATATAAATAGTGTATTTTGGTTTAAAGTGTGCAGTGTGTGTTTGTAGCATGTTGTATTGTAATGTGTGTGTGTGTGATTTGGACCTGTGCACACACACTAGTGTATTTATTAAGGGAAGCTCATCGGTGGCACTTTGCACTGTTCTCAAAATAGGATGCTTTGAGAATTCAGAGGACAAACATCAGTAGTGTGTGCATCTGTTTTTATACATTTAGCCATTTAAAAAGGCCATTTCAACATCAATCCATCCCACTTCAGACTCTTGACATGGTAAAATATGCAGAGGAATTGTACATTAAAACATCACTCTCACCATCCTAATTTACATGACAGATTATGAAGACAAACATACGTTCCTCCGGAATAACATGCACGCTCACAATAAGACCAAGAACATATATATATATATATATATAAGTAATTTGATATGTTCATATTTGAGTGACCCCCGTCCTAAAGCTAAATATTTTCATGTATAAATATTTAGTTTCTGTTAATTTACATGATTACGTTTCTACCCACTATAGGACTGTACTGTTAAGTGTATTATTTATTTATTTGTGTATTTCGATATTGAATTTTATATTGAATTGTTATTGTTTATTTAGTTTAAGGTTCCGTTTGTTACCATTAGTCAACTACTTTAGTTAACCTAAACTAACAATAAAAAATAATTCTAAAGCATTTAAAATCCAAATCTATTACAATTATTTAATGGATAGATATTATGCATTTATTTATTTTAATCTATTTTTTATTATGTTTTAATCAATCTATTTTAATCAAATAGTTATGTATATATTTATTTTAACTGAATTTTAATTGTGTTTTAATCAATTTAATCTAATCTACTTTTATTATTCATGTATTTTAATCTATTTTTATTATTTGTATAAATCGTATTTATATATTTATTCCTTTTGATCTTTTTTTAAATTTTTGACTTTTTTTATTCTGTTCGTCACGGACCCAAACACCCCTGGAATAGACTAGCTTTGAATCCGCTGTAACTCATTGTGGTGAAGAAAACGACTCCATTCCGCGTCCATTTCCCGTCGATGCGTTGGTGTCGTCACTAGAATGGCTGATGTCCCTCATGAACCTGCATGAGGAAACAGATGCTCATGTTTAACAGCTCCAGCATCCATGCGCACATCCAGCGGCTCAGAGTGTGTGTGTGTGTTTGAGTCTGTGTGTGTTTGAGTCTGTGTGTGTTTGAGTCTGTGTGTGTTTGAGTCTGTGTGTGTTTGAGTCTGTGTGTGTTTGAGTCTGTGTGTGTTTGAGTCTGTGTGTGTTTGTGTGTGTGTTTAAGTGCGTGTGTGTTTGAGTGTGTGTGTGTTTGTGTGTTTGAGTGTGTGTTTTGTGTATGCATGTGCGTGCGTTTTGTGTGAGTGTGTGTGTTTGAGTGTGCGTGCGTTTGTGTGTGTGTGTGTGTGAGTGTGAGCGTGTGCGTTTGTGTGTGAGTGTGCATACGTGTGTTTTGTGTATGTGTGTGCATGCGTTTTGTGTGAGTGAGTTGAGTGAGTGTGTGTGTGTGTGCGTTTGTGTGTGTGTGAGTGAGTGTGAGCGTGCTTTTGTGTGTGTTTGTGTCTGTTTGTGTGTGCGTGCATTTGTGTGTGTGTGCATGCGTGTGTTGTGTATGTGTGTGCGTGCGTTTTGTGTGAGTGAGTTGAGTGAGTGTGTGTGCGCGTGCGTGCGTGCGTTTGTGTGTGCGTGCGTTTGTGTATGCGTGTGTGTGTGCGTGCGTGTGTGCGTGCGTGCATTTGTGTGTGAATTTGTGTGTGAGTGTGCATGTGTGTGTTTTGTGTATGTGTGTGTGTGCGTTTTGTAGTGAGTGAGTGTGCGTGCGTGCGTGCGTTTGTTTGTGTGTCTGTGTGTGTGTGAGTGCCTAGGTGCGTGTGAGTGCGTGTGTGTGTGTGTGCGCAGTGACTCGTCCTGAGCTCAGGCTGTTGTGCAGATGTTGATGTGTGTGTGTGTGTGTGTGTGTGTGTGTGTCCCGCAGCTGCTGATCTGTCCCCCGGTGACGCGCTTCTTCCTGGGCCGCCGGGAGCCGCTCCTCAAGCTGCTGCTGCAGGGAGACTCCGCGGGCCGGCTGACGGTGTGGAGCGTCCCGGAGAACACACCCTCACACACACTGTGCTCCGCCACAGGTACTCACGGCAACCCGACTGACTCGCATACTGTTCGGGAAATATCATTTCTCACAATAAACACTAAAACTCTATTTACAAACTTTTTATTTTTCCCACAAACTATTAATATTTAAAACTGTATTGTAACTTTTTTTTTATTACTTTTTTACTAAATTAATATTTTAAACAGTATTGTAACTTTTTTATTTTATTTTTTACTTTTTTACTAACTGAATATTTTAAACAGTATTGTCAATATGTTGAAACTTTTTTTTTACCCACAAACTGAATATTATACATGCTATTGTAACAATTTTAACTAACAAACTGTGATTATTATAAACCGTATTGTAACTACTTTTAAAAACATTTTAAAGAAAAGAATTGTGGAAAAACACTTCAGAGTAATTATACTGTATGCAAACAGCAGTAGATGTTGTACAGTTGTGTCTTGCCTCAGTACAGCGTCTCCCTCTGCTGTGTGTGTTCAGTAGTTCTCACACGAGCACAGAAACACACACTCGTGTCCCTCATATATGATGCGTTTCCCTCGCAGAGCTGCCGGTGTCGGCCAGCATCAGTCTCCAGCAGGCCTTGATACTGTATTATTAACTGAATATTTTAAAGTATTGTAACTCTTTTTTAAAACTTTTATCACAAACTAAATATATTAAACAGTATTGTACCTATTTATTTATTTTTTTCACAAACTGAATATTTTAAACACTAAATATTTTAAACAGTATTGTAACTATTTTTAAAAACTTTTTTACAAACTAAATATAGTAAACAGTATTGTAACTTTTTTTGAACTTTTTTCACAAACTGAATATTTTAAACAGTATTGTAACTATTTTATTTATTTTTTTACTTTTTCTCACAAACTGAATATTTTAAACAGTATTGTAACGATTTTAAAGAAAAGAAGAAACATATGATGCGTTTCCCTGGCAGAGCTGCCGGTGTCGGCCAGCATCAGTCTCCAGGAGGCCTTTGATAAGCTGATGCCGTCTCCAGCGGGCATCATTGACCAGCTGAGTGTCCTGGCCGGCTCCAGCGCCCCGGTGAAGGTCACGGCCAGCGTCTACATCCCGTCTCAGGGGCGGCTGGTGTGTGGACGAGAGGACGGCAGCATCATCCTGGTTCCTGCGACGCAGACGGCCATCGTTCAGCTCCTGCAGGGAGAACACATGCTGCGCAGGGGTGAGACTCAGACATGTTATAAACACTTATAACCCCAAGAAATGGCAAGCTGAATAACAAACAAACTTAACAAAATCAATCCTGTTGTTGTTGCAAAACGTTGTGCCCATTTTGAAAATCACTGGGATCATATTACCTGTAATATTATCATATTAATTTTGTCATATAAAATTCTGTTAACGGCTAAAGATCCTCCTTTGTGTCCCTCATACCAGAATCCATTATCACTGAAGCATATTTGCATGGGCTGTGATAGACTGAACTCTGAACTCTGTTAGAGTTCTTAATTTTTCAGTTGACTAAGATTTTATCCAAGATAAAATTTTAAAACCTATTTTAATCATTCCTTTTTAATCTCTTTCTCTCCATGAATATAGCAGGGGTAGCTGGCGTTAAACTATAAACAAACAAACAAACATCATAATATTGTAATTTCTAATATGTGTGTTGTTATAACTTATTTTAATTTCATATTATTATTATTATTCTTTATGCATTTAATATATATATATATATATATTATTATTATTATTATTATTATTATTATTTTAATTTTAATTTTAATTTTTTTTATTATTATTAACAATAACCAGTATTGTTTTTTGAATTTAAAGTGTTTCCTCAATATTAACACACTATTATTGCTATTAATATTACTATTATTATTATTTTATAATATATTATTAATGTGTAATAATATATTGAATATATTATTATTATTATTATTATTATTATTATTATTTATATATTTCATGTATAATATATATTTATATCTTTTTATTTTGTATTTTTTTATAACAGTATTGTTAACAGTGTTTTTTGTTTTTTACAGTTTTTCCTCAAAATTAGCTCACTATTATTGCTATTATTATTACCAGTATCATTATACATTATGAATAAATAATATATTATTATTTGTAGTTTATGCATGTAATATTTAATATATAAAATATGTTAATATTTTTATTTTATAATGTATTATTGCTATTATTATATTATAGTATATATATTAATAATGTCTAATAATATATTGAACATATAATTTTTATATTTAATATTTATGTTATATATAATTATATATTTATATATTTTTATTTTGTAATTTATTTTTATTATTAACAGTATTGTTAACAATAACCAGTATTGTTTCCTCTATATTAGCACACTGTTATTGCTATTAATATTACCAATATCATTATACATTGTGAATAAAGAATATATTATTGTTATTATATATATTATTAATAGTATTGCATTTATAATATTTTTATTTTGATCATTATTATTATTTTATTATTATTATTAGCAACTGTATAATCTGCAACAGTGTTTTCTCCAGAATTATGATTATAATGTCACTGCACCCCCATAACAACATGCTAACAATAACTAGTGTTTGGTTTTTATTGTTTCTTCACTGTATCTGTGTGTGTGTAACGTGGTTCTCTCTCTGTGTGTGTGTAGGCTGGCCTCCTCACCGCACCCTCAGAGGTCACAGGCACAAGGTCACGTGTTTGCTGTACCCGCACCAGGTCTCGCCGCGCTACGACCAGCGCTCGCTCGTGTCCGGCGGCGTCGACTTCTCCGTCATCATCTGGGACATTTTCACGGGCGAGATGAAGCACATCTTCTGTGTGCATGGAGGAGAAATCACACAGCTGATCGTGCCTCCGGAAAACTGCAGCGTAAGTTTCCTCAACGATACAGGTGAAGTCAGAGGCGTGTGAAAGTGGGTGGGGCTTATTGGTCCTGATGCTTCCTCTGATTGGTCAAGGATGATGATTGTAATCAATCTAGATGAATACTGTCACTTTATTGTATGACATTTTTACTGAATTTGTCAAATTTTGATGAATATATCAAAGAGAGATGAGAAACACTTCATCGGCACACACAGAAACGCAAAGGTCTTCACGGCAACCCGTCAAAATAAGAGTTCTGTTTAACTTGAAGAAATTGTGACAAAAAAATTAAACGTATTTCATAGGGCCCTAAAAATTTAATTTTTGTTAAACTTTTAATAAATTGTTGTTGAATTGTATGTTTCATGATTTCAATTGATTAGACTTGCTTTTTGATTATTAAAAGTAAATTAAACCATTAAAATGGATTCCAGAAAACTTAAAACCGAAAACACAGAATTTGGTAAAAATAAAACAAATTAAAAAAAAAAAAAAAAAAATGAAATGTATTTCATAGGGCACTAAAAATGTAATTTTTGTTAAAATTTTAATAAATTGTTGTTAATTGTATAAGTTTCATGATTTCAATAGATTAGACTTGCTTTTTGATTATTAAAAGTTAATTAAACCATTAAAATGGATTCCAGAAACGTATTTCATAGGGTCCTAAAAATTCAATTTTTGTTAAACTATTAATAAATTAATAAAATTATTAATAAATAAATTAAGAAAAGTTTCATGATTTCAAATGATTAGACATGCTTTTTGATTACTAAAAATTTGATTATTTTAGTCCCAAAAAATGTAAACAGAAAATAAAATGGAATCCACAAAAATTCTAACGAAAAAAAAAAAAACGGAATATGGGAAAAAAAATTACACTGATTTGACAGGGTTCTGCGAAACTGAATATCATCGCCTGTCAACACGCACACAGAAAACTTCACCCAAAAAAGAATATTCTGTCATCATTTACTCACCCGCACTTTTTCCCCGTAAAGGTTCCTCTCTAGACATTGAAAAGTTCATCGGCGCTAGACGGCTGCAGAATTTCTAATCTCTGAGTCTCACCTTGGTGACCAATTAGACAGAAACGTCCAGCACTAAATGTCAGGCTCCGAAAAGCCATCAAAAGAAAAGCCTGCGCCGTTGCCATGGAAACGCTCCGAGTCTCCCTTTCTTAAGTCCTGTTTGACCTTTCCTGCAGGATTTGTTGTGTGACGCAGTGACCTTATGTGAAGTGGGATGCTCTGCTTTTTGATTCGAGTCGCACTGATATCATTTCCTCCTTCATTGTTGGCAGGTTTTGACTTCTCCGTGGTGTTTTTTCCACATGTTTTTGGCATTTCTCAATTTGCCAGCAGCAGCAGCCGTTTCATTCAGTGGGAAAAAAGCGAGACAGGATCGATCGGAGAGCCTCTGTGTGGGGTTTTAATCTTTATTATGAATGAAAATCTCACCATAATTTAGCTGGTGCTTATTACATGCTCTGAAAGAAACTTTAAAGTCCCCCTGTAGTCAGTCATGTTATCCCTTAAAACTCATCTTTGATCACCAAAATGACATATTTAAACCTTTTTTCCTTGAAAAAAATGCGTTATCTCTTAAAATATCTTGAATGTAACTCGACACCCTTGCCTCATTTAGTATGCGCGGTTCTATGAATATGCAAATGAGCCCCGCCTCCACTCACTCACTCAGCTCAGAGATCCACTGGTTGACGATCACACGTTGATCTGATTGGTTACAAGGTAGTTTGTGACGTCAGAAACACCAGCGATTTCAAAGCGTGTTTTTGAGACTGTCTTTGGTTCACTGCAGTTTTAAGGAGAAAATACTCAGCAATGGTGTCGACTTATGAATTTACACATGGTTTGTCTTAAAGCACATTAAAAACACCACATAGACACATAAACAACATTAAAAGCTGGATTTTACAACTTACAAAGGAAACATAGTACAGAGTTATTAATTTAATATGAATCAGACCCATCATTCTTGACCAATCGGAGACAGCATCTGTGCCTCTAAGCCCCGCCCCTTCCTCTGCTCGCTCATGGTGTTGTGTTTCCTCTCTCTCTGCAGACGCGCGTGCAGCACTGTGTGTGTTCGGTGGCCAGCGATCACTCCGTGGGCCTGCTGAGCTTGAGAGAGCGGAAGTGCATCATGCTGGCCTCCAGACACCTGTTCCCCATCCAGGTCATCAAGTGGAGGCCGTGCGACGACTACCTGGTGGTGGGATGCTCCGACGGCTCCGTATACGTCTGGCAGATGGACACAGGTGACTCCCCTCTCTGTTAAACAGATTTCATTGGACTGTCCTGGGTTTAATACAAGTAGAATGCTCTTTTATGAAGTTAGTTCACCCAAAAATGAAAATTCTGTCAGTAAGTGACCCTTCGCAGGGAGTTTGATTGACAGGCGATCTGACCAATCATAATCCGCCATCCGCCGAATCCGCCATTTTTGTCCGACAAAGCAGTCAGGAGAGTTAGTAGATTAACGATGGAGGATTTGAACTTGACGGAGTGTACTGACGTCTTTCTGCGGTTAAAAGAACATTCCTTCTGATGTTCATTCATGTTTATTTGATGCTAGAAACTAGAAGGAAGAGATGATCGGTTCACGAGCAGCTTTAAGAGGCTCTACAGCGATCTGTCAGACACATTAAAGAGCCACAAAACGCTATTTATTGTTTAAATTTCTTTAAAAAATGACCAGATTTGAAAGGTGAGACTTTGTTACATATCAAAAGTAAGCTGGTCTGTCAGTGCGTTGTCAGTGCGTTGTCAGTGCGTTGTCAGTGCGTTGTCAGTGCGTTGTCAGTGCGTTGTCAGTGCGTTGTCAGTGTTGTCTCTGCTCTGAGATGTGTTTCACTGCGTGAGAACGTGTGGCGTGAGAGAGGCGTGGCTTGTCGGACATAGCAACAGTAACTAAAGGGGGCGGGTCTTTGCGAACGGTCAATTACTCTCCCTCATGTTGTTCAACCCCATAAGACTTTCGTTCATCTTCGGAACACAAATGAAGATATTTTTGATGAAATCTGTCTCACTCCTCCATAGGCTGCCGCTGCAGGGTAATTTCATTCTGCCGGCCCAGAAAAGACATCGTTAAAATAGTCCAAGTGACTACAGTGGCTCAACCTTAAGTTTATCAAGCGACGAGAATACTTTTTGTGTGCAAAAAAACCCAAAACAACGACTTTATTCAACTATTGATTTTCTTCCGTGTGAGCCTCTGAGTGAGTTCACGAGAGCAACACGACGCATGCGCGAGAACTGGGAAGATGGCGCAGATGGGTCTCGATGTAGTGTTTAAAATGGTTCTAAAGTGTGCATTTCCTGCATGTCTGAATCGTGAGAAACCAACGAGAGAACGTAAAACTGCCTTACCTTTCACCCTTTCCCATCACATGATTGTGAGCGGCATCTTCTCAGTTCTCGCTCACTCTCCCCCGCTGCGTTAGACACATTAGTGTTTATATATCCACTTACAGCCTGGTATTATTGGAGCTGAGTAGAAGAGAAAACACACACACTCAAACACACTATCACACACACACACTCATATACACACACACAGTCTGGTTCACTATCTTTGTGGGACGTAATGGTTTTTATACTGTACAAACTGTATATTCTGTCCCCTTACACTAACCCTAAACCTACCTACACACACACACACACACACACACACACAAACACACACACTAACACTAACCCCTAAACCTACCCATCACACACACACTAACCCTGAACCTACCCATCACACACACACACACACTAACTCGACCCCTAAACCTACCCATCACACACACACTAACCTGACCCCTAAACCTACCTACACACACACACACACACACACACACACACACTAACACTAACCCCTAAACCTAACCATCACACACACACTAACCCTGAACCTACCCATCACACACACACACACTAACTCGACCCCTAAACCTACCCATCACACACACACTAACCCGACCCCTAAACCTAAACGTCACACACACACACACACACACACTAACCCGACCTCTAAACCTACCCATCACACACACACACACACACACACACACACTAACCCGACCTCTAAACCTATCCATCACACATACACACACACTCACTAACCCGACCCCTAAACCTACACACACACACACACACACACACACACAAACAAACACTAACCCTACCCCTAAACCTACCCATCACACACACACTCAAACACACTCACACTCACTCATAAGCTGTATCAGTGTTTGATGAGTGTAAGTAACAATACAGTTTTAAGGTTTTAGTTTTAGTGATGCTGACCCTGAGACAGACACGTTGAGTGTGTTGTTCATGAGTGTGTGTGTGTGTTTCAGGCGCGCTGGACCGCTGTGTGATGGGAATAACAGCGGTGGAGATCTTGAACGCGTGTGACGAGGTGGTCCCGGCGGCTCTGGACTCTCTCAACCACCCGGCGGTGAACCTGAAGCAGGCCATGACCCGCCGCAGTCTGGCGGCGCTCAAGAACATGGCCCAGCACAAGCTGCAGACGCTCGCCACCAACCTGCTCGCCGCAGACAACGCTGACAAGGTCAGAGCCGTGTGTGTGTGTTTGTGTGAGAGATATCCATCAAAACTGAGATATTAAAGGGATAGTTCACCCGAAAATTAAAATTAGCCCATGATTTACTCACCCTGAAGCCAACCTAGGTGTATATGACATACTTCTTTCAGACGAATATAAAATGAAAGATTAATTAAAGTATTCATTACTTCAATGAGCTCATTGTATCTGCATTAAATTATTACATTCTTTAAATTAATAAATTTTTTGCTAACTATGACTTTGCATATGTACATTTCTGAAATACTTCGACAGTTTCCTCTGATAATAGATCACTCTAAATTGTAATTTGGACTCATGCACTTTCTGTAAAGCTGCTTTGAAATGTGTATTGTGAAAAGCACTATTCAAATAAACGTGAATTCAATACAATTGGGAGTTATATAAAAAAAATTGGAAAAAAAACAAAAGTGCGTCTGTCCATAATAAAAGTGCATCTATACATCATAAAAGTGCATCTATCATCATAAAAGTGCATCTATCCATCATAAAAGTGCATCTATACATCATAAAAGTGCATCTATCATCATAAAAGTGCATCTATCCATCATAAAAGTGCATCTATCATCATAAAAGTGCATTTATACATCATAAAAGTGCATCTATCATCATAAAAGTGCATTTATACATCATAAAAGTGCATCTATCATCATAAAAGTGCATCTATCCATCATAAAAGTGCATTTATACATCATAAAAGTGCATCTATCATCATAAAAGTGCATTTATACATCATAAAAGTGCATCTATCATCATAAAAGTGCATTTATACATCATAAAAGTGCATCTATCATCATAAAAGTGCATTTATACATCATAAAAGTGCATCTATCCATCATAAAAGTGCATCTATATTGATATGCATATATACAGTATATTATCTATATGATATTCAGCTACAATTAAATGTTTTGCAATAAGACTAAATGTAAATGATATCTAAGGTTTTTTTTTTTTTTACCTTATTGGAATCGAAATTAGGAATCGATAAGCAGAATCGAATTCGGAATCATTAAAATTAAAACGATACCCGACCCTAGACAGGAAGTGAACAGAGCGTTACTGACAGACTGGGAAGAGAGGAGCCGCAACAATGGAGAATATGAGGAGAATAATCAACATTCAAGCTGGAAAACCTGTTCTAGTAGAGCCTGAAACACTCAGTATAAGCCTGTAATAGGTCCTCTTTAAAAGTGTGCGCTCTTGATGTTGTCCTTGAGAGGACACTTTTTTTTACACTTGTCTGTGTTAATGCATTTGTAAAAGAGAGTGTGTTTGTTTTACGTGTGTGTGTATTGATTTAGTAATGGCCCTTGTTTCTATCATCGACACACTCGTCTGCTAGTGTTTATTTTACAGCACGCTTGTAAACACACTTCTGCATGTTATGCTCACGTTAACGTCTACATTTAGAGCTTGTGTTTAGCATGTCAGATTGTGTTAGAGTCGTTCTTATTGGCTGTCAGAGGTTTTGTTTGTGTGTGTTTGAATGTAGTCAGAAGTTGCAGTGGAGTCAAGTGTGTGTGTGTGGTGTTGAATGTCCTCTAGAGGGCAGTGTGTGTCCATGATCACTCTCTGTGTGTTTGTGTACATCAGGATATGATGTCGTCACGCTCTGCTTCGTCTTGCGTCTCGAGAACACGTCACACGTGTGTGTTCATAGGCTTGCTGACTGCAGGGAAAAACTGTGCTAAATGCAAATAATAAACTACAATTAATCATATAAAACTATGCAATGTTGTTGATGTCATGCAGTCAAATTAATCTTGGGTCACATGACATAAACTGCTCGTTTAGTGTGTATTTGAATGCCTTGCCTTGTCTGTCTGTCATTAAAAGCGTCACGTGATGTGCTGAGATCTAAAGCATATACTGCAGGAGGTTTACAGACGCCTCAGACGCTGCTCTGGTATCAGGTGTCCTGTAATGATGTGTTTAAAATAGCCCAGTGGTTCTGGGACAGCGCTCTGTTCAGCCTAATGATGCGCCTGTGTGTGTGTGTGTGTGTGTGTGTGTGTGTGTGTGTGAGAGAGAGAGACTGGTCTGCATTCAGATAGTGTGTGATTTTGAACAGAAATTATGTTACTGAGACCCACATATTTTTTGTTATTTATTTAATTTTATGTATTCGATTTTTTTTAAATTATTATTATTTTATCTCAGTCAGACATTTATAAAATTAGTTCTGGAATGTTCTAATAATTTCAGATGATTTTATTAGTTATTTCTAGTGTTTATCCTTATCACAACAGTGTCAGACAGATATAAATTGTTACTGAGACCCTCATATATATATATATATATTCAGATGATTTTATTTTATTCTCTTTTCTTATAACAAGTGTCAGACAGAAATGATGTAACTGAGACTCGTGTATATATATATATATATATATTAGTCCTATATTAATTTACTTCTGAAATGTTCTAATAATTTCATGATTTTATTTTTATTTATAGTGTGTATTCTTGAACACAACAGTGTCAGACAGACAGAAACTGATACTGAGAAATCAGGAAATAATGTAATAATTTAAGGTGATTATAGATAGATAGATAGATAGATAGATAGATAGATAGATAGAGAGATTTTTTTCATGTATTTTACTTTTTTTTAATTTAATTGCATTTTTCTGTCAGACATTGATTTAGTATATATTTTAGTTCTGAAACACTCTAATAATTCTGGATGTTTTTATTTCATCTGTATCTCACAGATTTGTCTTCTTTCACTGCAACAGTTGCCTTTTACTTTGGTTTCCCAGAGACCTGAAGGAAAATGAAAGGAGCGAGGCCTTGTGCAAGCTGTGTGTGTGTGTGTGCGTGCGTGTGTGTGTGTGTGTGCGTGTGTGTGTGATCAATGCGGCCCCTCAGACCGCCATCAGAGCCATTGAACACGAACACAAAGAGCAGACATTGTACGCCAGACTCCAGGAGTCAGACATTACACTGAAGGACACGAAATACAGGACGAGTTTAACACAGTAAATGCATTGCACTTCATAAAGAAAACCGATATCAAAATAATAATTTCAACTCGAAAACACGATTGCATGAGCCACGTTCAAATTTTACCTTAACGCACGGCCTTCTGGGTCATTTATCTAATGCTCTGTGCATTTTTATGTTCAGCCACAGAAGTTTTGGTTAGGAAGCGCGTCTGAATCGGGCCGGTCGTAAACATCCTCCCTGATGTCTCTAATGGATCGCAGGTGCTTTGTTCATCGAATTAACATTGAATAACAATTAGCAAGCTCGCTATTTAATACGGGCCGACTGGAAGCAGATGAGATGAAATGAATGCTGGAGGGCTTAATGAGCATTAGAGATTATTACACAGATCATGAAATAAATAGATTATCCTGCGCGCTGAACAACTTTTGACTGATGTGTTTGAAGAAGACTTGCTGATTACTGCTGTTATAATGAGCTGCGTATTGAGGAGGACTTGAATCACATGGAAGCGCATCCGATTCACCCTGCAGATACAGGAACATGGATTTTATTTCGAGAACATGGAGCCCGTTTTTAGAATGAATAAAAAAAAAGCATGATTCATCTGCTGATTTTCATTTCATTAACTCATTTAAAAGTTCATTTGTTTTAATAATCAATAAAATGTTTTTATTGATTTGAATTTATTGTTTTTAATTTAGTAATTTATTGAATTAATGTATTAATTTAGTAATTTATATGTTAATTAATTAATTGTTTATTAGTTTATTTATTTATTATGTCTATATGAGCGAGTCATTGAAACATTCAAATGTTTATATGAGTGAGTCATTGAATCATTCAAATGTCGATATGAGTGAGTCATAAAATCATGTTTATATGAGTGAGTCATTAGCCGCGTTTCCACTGTCGGGCCAGTGCGAGCCAGGGCTTTAAACGGGCCGTGCCGGGCTAATAGCCTCGGGCTAATATCCTCGGGCCTGCGTTTCCACTGTCGGGCCAGAAGCTCCACAGCGCTTGACTAAAACACGCCCGTAACACGCCTCTCTGGAACAACGTCACACTAACCCATCATTTCACCAACAAATAGAAGTTTTATCAAAAAACTAATCAGAAATCACTGGAAACAGCGTTGAAAACATGATAAAAGCGGCCGTTTACTGGCATTTTTGTTGTACTTGAATATTTAAAACCCAAGCATCGATGTTTTACCACAGGTTTACAATAAAAAGTGATACATTGATCATAATTAATTAATTTATGTCAAAATTGCACATTAGTCACTCAGAAATAAATTACCGTTAGGTCTATTTCACAAAAGAGGAGGTATAGGACACACTTACTTCTTCAGTCGCGTTTGTTTCTGTTTATCTGTTACAGGACATATTTACATCACATTTAGAAAGAATGATCATTTCTACAAATATATGCCACCAAAAATACGACCTGAGGAGCTTTAGCACTCGACTCCCATACAGATATTTTCAGTCAGAGAAACAGAGGAAAAAGTTGCTTTATTTTATGATATTCCGGTATAAAGAGACGAGACGTAGGCTACTGACAGATAAAATAAAAACATGACTGTGATAGCCTTTATGATTGGTCTGATTTCTTCAAGCGTTCACTATGTTTTTTACTATGCGTATCTTCAAGCGTTTACTATGTTTACTATGGTAATGGTTAGCGCGCGTAGTCTTTTTGCATCACAAACAGAAGGCATTCAAACATGAACGCGAGTTAAATTATTTTAAAAGTCTTTAATGCTGACAGAATCATCCGGCGCTGCCGTCTCCCGACGGTAAACTCCGCCTCTGTTCGTAACCACTCCGCCTCTGTTCGTAACCACTCCTCTAGCCCGAGCTGGCCCGCTTTGGCCCAAGGTATTCGACGGGCCAGAAATCATGGCCGTTGGCCCCGAGTAAGCCCCGATCAAGCCCCGGAAGTGACAGTGGAAACGCGACTGGCCCTGGCACGCACTAGCACGGCCCGGCCCTGGCCCGACAGTGGAAACGCGGCTATTGAAACATTCAAATGTTGATATGAGTGAGTCATTGAATCATTTAAATGTCGATATGAGTGAGTCATTGAATCATTCAAATGTCTATATGAGTGAGTCATTGAATCATTCAAATGTCGATATGAGTGAGTCATTGAATCATTCAAATGTCTATATGAGTGAGTCATTGAATCATTCAAATGTCTATATGAGTGAGTCATTGAAACATTCAAATGTCAATATGAGTGAGTCATTGAATCATTCAAATGTCTATATGAGTGAGTCATTGAAACATTCAAATGTCAATATGAGTGAGTCATTGAATCATTCAAATGTCGATATGAGTGAGTCATTGAATCATTCAAATGTCTATATGAGTGAGTCATTGAATCATTCAAATGTCTATATAAGTGAGTCATTGAATCATTCACTCAAACCGATTTTTAAAAAAAGAATTAAAATTTTTTAAATAGACTGCAGCAATTAACATTTTTGTCAGAACCTCTAGTAAATTACTATTTATTTAGTTTAGATGTCTGTTCAGAGTGGTGATCTCTATTTGAAAAAACAAAAGAAATCGTGATTCTCAGTTCATCCAGATTCGTGCAGCTCTATTTTACGGCGAAGTGTGTTTGACTCTCTGCTCGTCCGCTCTCACTGCAGTTTCCTTTTCATCATGGAGACGCCGGAGCAAAATCATTGACCCGAGCTTCTTTGTTGTTCCAGAACAGTCACAGACACATTTTTCTTGCTGTCTCTTGTAAAGTTGTTCCTTTTATAGAAGGTTTTCTTTGAATCAGTGGCACAAAACGGCCTGAAAAAAAGCCCATTCTTCTTTCTTGTTTGTAGGGGAACCTTCCCAAATACTCCCACAACTCGCTGGTGGTCCAGGCCATGAAGACGAACGTCACGGATCCCGACATGCATGTGCTTTTTTTCGACGTGGAGGCCGTGATCATCCAGCTACTGACGGAGGAGGCGCAGCGTCCCAATCCCACTCTCGTCTCCCCAGAATCCCTGCAGAAAGCTCCCGGCGGGGCCGACAAGAGCGGGTCATTCCTGGCCAATAAGATTTTCAAACAGGTCAGACTCTTGCATGATTGTGATCTGATAGACAGAACGAGCTTGTTTATTTTATTTTCATATCACTGAACACTATCCCTGTCCTGCAATCCATAGCAATCCACTTTACAGTCAACTTTATAAACCTGTCTAATGTGTTCTTGCGTTTCATCTGCAGATCAATTGAATTGATCCGATGGTTGGAAAAGCCCTTATTGGGGAATTTAAATGTGGTTCAGGGGGAAGTGATTAAATACATTTACAATTTTATTGTATTTATTATTATTTTTATATAATTGTCCTAAATTAAGCTTAAAAAATAAAAGATTTAATAAAGATTTATATATAAATGTATTTGTTATCATTCGTAATCTAAAAGTACTAAATTAAGATAATAAAAATATTTAATAAAAAAAAAAACATTTATTTTTTTATATTTTTATAAAGATGTGTTTTTATATAAAATTATATATTTTTAGATTACTTATAATTAATTTGAATTGTATTTTTATCAAATAAAGTAACATGAGTATAATAATAAATACTATATTTACTTATATATTTATTATTAATTATATGTAATGGTTTTATATTTTATAAACATGTTATTTTACATGTTTATTTTTATAGGAATAAAAATATATATTAAACATTATAGTTTAAAATTAAAAATGAATGATTAAAAGTAGTTAACAGGGTTATTATCGTAAACTAAAACTATTAAAACTTTTCAGCTAAGTGAAATAAAGCTGAAATAAAAATATAAATAAAAAATGAATATTAGTTGAAAAACTTCAGAATATTTTCTTTTGAATATACTTTTAGAAATGTTGCATTGACAATACACTAAAATAAGTTTAAGTTGAATCACTAAAATTATTAGCTTGAAATAAATGCTAACTAAAACTGTAATACAAATAAATTAAACCTATATATATATATATACATAAGGCACATAATGAAATGACAAAATTTTTTAAATTAACATGAAAACTCAAAATATATTAATAAACTAAAATAACACTGGTAGTCAAAAGCTTTAGGCTTTATTTTGCTTTCTAGATGTAAACAAAAAGAAAAACGGAGAAATAAAAGCATAAAAAATCATTGCTGTTGGTTTATTTGTCATCACATGTTCCATCACTTCACCTGCACAGGTGAAGGAGACCATTAAAGAAAACATCAAGGAGCACCTGCTGGACGAAGACGAGGATGAAGAGGAGGAGCAGCGTCGACGCGAGGAGAAGTCGAAGTCTCTGAGTCTCCTGGAGTACAACCTGACCATGGACACGGCCAAGCTCTTCATGTCCTGCCTGCACGCCTGGGGCCTGAACGGGGACCTGGACGAGGTGTGTGTGAACCGGCTCGGCATGCTGCGCCCACACACTCCCATCTCCTTCGGCCTGATCTCGCGCGGCGGGCACATGTCTCTGATGCTGCCCACCTTCAAGGACTCGCTGCTCCGCCGGCTGGCGCAGGGGGCGGTCGAGAAGCTCTCCGTGTCCGAGGTCGTGGGGAAGGGAACGTACGGCGTGTCGAGAGCCGTGACCACGCAACACCTGCTGTCCGTCATCTCACTCGCTAACACACTGATGGGCATGACCAACGCCACGTTCATCGGAGAGCATATGAAGAAAGCGCCAGTCAGGTGACATCACACACACACACACACACACACACACACATACATACATGCACACACACACACACACACATATATATATACATGCACGCGTGCACATACACACCAAACACTCATAATGATCAATTTTATCCCTTAAAACTCATCTTTGATCACCAAAATTAACATATTTAAACGTTTTTCCTTGAAAAAAAAAAATTAATGTCTTAAAATATCTTGAATGTAACTCGACACCCTTGCCTCATTTAGTATATGCGGTTCTATGAATATGCAAATGAGCCCCGCCTCCACTCACTCACTCAGCTCAGAGATCCACTGGTTGACGATCACACGTTGATCTGATTGGTTACAAGGTAGTTTGTGACGTCAGAAACACCAGCGATTTCAAAGCGTGTTTTTGAGACTGTCTTTGGTTCACTGCAGTTTTAAGGAGGAAATACTCAGCAATGCTGTCGACTTATGAACTTACACATGGTTTATCTTAAAGCGTATTAAAAACTCCACATAGACACATAAACAACATTAAAAGCTGGATTTTCACCAAAGGGTAATTTCCAAAACATTTCTGTTGAAATAAAATATTAGGTTTTGAACTTAATGAAAATTTACAAAAGTTGCTTTGGCAATAAACCAAAATAAGTTTAAGTTGAAGCACTAAAATTATTAAGTGGAAATAAAAAAATAAATAAAACTGAAATAAAAATAAATTAAACCTAAATAGCTATATAAAATAAAAGCATATAGCAAAATTACTACAAATTTTACTAAAATTAACATAAAAAGTAAAAATATTAATAAAGCTAAGATAAATAACACTGGTTCAGGAACATATAACAAAGAAGGACTGGGTCATATCTCACCCCCAGAAAATAAGGAATAAACATGAGACATTATATTTTGTATGAAGAAAATAGAGCCTAGTTTTAGATGTTTTTTATTTTATTTTATTTTTTGCATTTAAATTATTATCTGGACAATTTACTAAAAAATTCTCATAATCACAATGCATAATCGTAATAATTTTTAATTATGTGAATAAAAAGACAGATTTAAGTAAATAAATGATATATACACTAAATAAATAATATATAAACATAAATATATTGCTTTTTTATATTAATAAATTTTATTTATTTTATGATGTATATACAAACAAAGACTGTGGTGTGAAAATGCACTGACATATTTAGCGTTATAATTTATAATTTTACATTTATTTTAATTTACATATTTTTTCTTTGCATTTTAATTTCAATTCAATTTAGTACATTTCTTTTGTCATAATTTTTTTATTAGTTTATGTCCTTACATGTCTAATATAGCTCTATTTAATTTAATTCTTATTTCAGTTTTATTTTTAATTATTATTTAAGTACTTAAAGTATAAATGACAAAAAAAGAAAAATGACATCTCGGCAAAATGTGAGAAAGTAAAGCACCCTCAGGTGTTTCGGCCCCGCTGGCTCTGTTGTTTACCTGTGCTCTCGTATGCGTGTCTGGGGGCTTTGGCTCCCCCGGGCTCCCAGGGGTGTGATGGAGGTTCAGGACAGGGAGAAACAGCACGCAGCGCTCGTCTGCACGCAGGGGCCTCGACCGCCGCTCGCTCCCAGGGGCCGGGGCCGCTGTTCTGGTCATAACGGCCCCGCGGGTGAAGCCGCTGAAGGCTATCGAGCTCTTTCTCTCGCTGGTTGTTTGCTGATCGTTCAGCTTGTCCGCAGGTGAGAGATTTCAGTCTCGTGTTCAGCGCTCTGCAGGTGAACTAGCAACTAGCAACACGTGAAATCCGTCGATACGCGCCGTCAGTGTGTTTGTGTATCATGTTTAGATTGAAGGGCAGCGCCACCGATTTCTTTCCAAGTCAGTTTTACCCTTGAAACAACTTTCGTGAGTCGATATAATGAGGGTAATTTTGAAGGAGCGGTTTATTTTAAGGGTTAGCGTTATATTTCACGTTAATTTAATCTTGAATTATTTAAATGTGATCAGAATCACTGTATAAATATCATGAAATTTGCATAACCATAATGCGTTCTTAATGGTGATTCTTCGTGGATTTTCATTATTGAATTTTACAGTAAGGCTCCATTTGGTAACATTATTTAACTGCGTTAGTTAACAAGAACTAACAATACAGTTATAAAGCATTTATTAATCTTAGTTAATGTTAATCTCAACATTTACTAATATATTATTAAAATCAAAAGTTGCATCTGTTTGTATTATTTAATGGACCCGAACTAACAGTGAACATTTGTTATTATTAACACTAACATTAACAAAGATTAATAAATACTGTAACAAATATATTACTTATTGTACTACAGTAAGATAAATAAAATAAATATTTTAGGAAGATTACACACACACACACACACATATATATATATATATATTTTTTTTTTTATAGAGATGTGATTTATGAAAAATAAAATATTTAAAGACACTATTTTTAAATAATTGTATTTATTATAATTTGTAATATAATTGTACTAATTTTAAGATAATAAATAAAAGAGTATTTAATAATTAATTTAGGAAGATGATTGATTAATTATTTTATTTAAACATAAGCATAAATTAAAGGAAGTCCTTTTTATCATTTAAATAATTATTTAATTGAGTGTGTGTCTCACACTTTCATGTGAAATTATTTAAACATAAGCATAGATTATCTATTATTTAAATAATTCATAATCATGTATGTTTTGCATAAGATAATGAGAATTCTAGAGAAATGTACTTAATTGTCATGAAAATAATGTCAATGCAAATTTGTTTTGGTTATTTCACTTGATTTATGACCTGAACATGTTTTGAGAGTCGTACATTTCTTTTCAAACACTAATATGTTGTTGTACTATTATGTATTTAATTTCCAGACTTTATGAGTGAGTCATTGAATCATTCACTCAACTGACTTCTTAACATTTTATAGTTGACAGCAGCAATTAACATTTTGTAAGAACCCTGAGAAAATAACGTTATTTGTTATAATCTATATTTTTTTCTATGCTATTTTTTTTCCACATGAACTACATCTTTTCTGTTTACACACAGATATTAAAACATTTCTGAACATCTTTCAATCTCGGCGTTGCTCTGAGCAAAATCTGCTCCACACTTTTATGAGGCAATTTCACATTTACAGCCTTGCTTTAGATTTGTTTTCTAAACGCTTTGGAGGGCAAAGTTACGCAGTGGAAAGCTAAAACGGCCAAAAAGATGGTATTTTCAATAACTTGTCAATAAACTTCTCAAACAAGCCCAGGATGAACCTGGCAGAAATGTTACAGTTGAAATAAAAGCACTGTATTATTGCTGTTGGTGGACGTTTGGACCGTTTCCATCAAACTGCAGTTTTAGTGTCTTTTATAATGCGTTCAGAAGGTTTTATAAAGCGGCTAAAACTTTCCTGACACACACACACACACACACACACACACACGTTTCTTGAGTTCCTATCAAATGCCTTTTGACTGTATAGTTTGGGAAGTGAAACGTTTCAAGCGAGTCTCTTACTAATAAACCTACAGCTTCTTAGACTCCGTCAGAAGTCGTTTATTTCACGCCTTCTCTCCTCTCTTAACATGTGCTTTTAAAAAACTGAACTCTGAGCAGAATGTGGAATCAAAGATCTCACAGAAGCTTCATTTGAAGCTTTAACGAGGTCAGGCTCTCGTTAGAGTGAATATGACAGGTGGAGCGGAGAGTGATGATGACAGGACGAGACGGTAGACACAAACACTGAAGAGAGAGAGACAGCAAGTAAGAGAGGGAGAGAGAGAGAGAGAGAGAGAGAGAGAGAGAGACAGCAAGTATGAGAGAGAGAGAGGGAGAGAGAGAGAGAAAGAAGAGATAACAAGCTGACTATATAAAGACATCTTCGTATTTTTTTTGCATCTAGGGTTGAGCGATATAGCTTACATGGATACAAAACAATATATTTTAATATTTTTTGCAGCCTTTTCATGATCATTATACATTTTTTTTTTTTTTTTAATTTTTATAAAAAAAAAAAAAATCCAATCAGTTGTTCTCAGGTAGATTCAAATTGTTTAATGCAACAGTTAAAATGCAGAAAAATGTTGAAGTATTTGCATTAGGGGTGTGCAATATTGGCAAAATTAATACCTCAATATTTGGGGGGAATTTGTTGATAACAATATTTTGATGATATTTTTACATTCTTCAAAAATGTGTTTGTGAGAGTGTTATTTTAGTTGACTTCATATTTTGAATGAGCTTTTATTTGTATAATTTTTATGTTAATTTTAGTTAAATTTCTAGTCATTTCATGTGCTTTTGTCATTTTATTCATTTATTAATTTAAATTATGCTATTTAGGTTTAGTTTATATTTTTTTCAGTTTTAGCTTTTATTTACAGTATTTCATGTTAATTATTAATTTTAGTGCTTCAACTTCAACTTATTTAATTTTTAATGCCAAGGCAACATTTCAAATTTTCATTCAGTTTCAGTTTTCGACTATATATCTGTATTTTATTTCACATAAAATGAACATAAACATAATATAAATGTTTTAATAGTTTTAGTTTTCAGTTAATGATAATAACCCTGGTTTGCAGAAGCTTTATTGTACTCGTTCACGCTTGTTAAGAGGATATTAATTGTTTCCTATGAGATATATATATTAAAAAAAACATATTTAAGGAAAAAAGGTCTTATTTATTTACTTAAAACAAAGACATTCAAGTAAAAAAAGTGAAAAAATATTTCAGGATTTACCAACAACAAAAAAAACTATTATAATGACAGCATTGCTCACATGGCAATAAACTGAAATAAGTTTATGTTGAAGTATTGAAATTAGGAACTCAAAATAAATAAATAAAACTAAAACTGAAATAAAAATAAAAAGTAATATTTAAAAAAAATAAACGAATAAAATGACAAAAGCACATAACGAAATGACTAAAAATTAAACTAAATTTAACACAAAAACAATATGAAAACAAAATATTAATAAACTAAAATAACACACACACACACACACAGTCCTGCATAATCACACATGCGCATGTATCTGCTCACACACACTCCTTCTGGTCTGATGTTGAATTCTGTGCTGCAGATACAGTATGTGTGTTAAATATTTCATTGGGCCTTTTGTGTTTCAGACCCCCAAGACCAGGAGCCCCCGAGAGCCCGAGACACAGCGGCCCTCAGGCCTCCAGCCCGGCCCTGCAAGGACAGATCAAACAAGGTGAGTACAAAGATCTGCTCTCGCTGTGAAACAAACACACACAAAACACTCGGACTGACACTATTTTTATATTTTTTATTTTATTTTTTATTTTTTTATTTCAATTTTATGTTTTTATTATTTTATTTTTTTATTATTATTTCGAACAGGAACCATGATTTGACTAATCAGTTGTTGTCGGGTAGATTCATAATGTTAAATGCAAGAGTTGAAATGCAGTAAAGATAAAGAAGTATTTGCTTTACGGGTGTGTGATATCAATCAAAATGTATCTTAATATTTTATTATTTTATTTTATAAAATATACAATTTTATAAGATATAGAAGTATTTGCATTAGGGGGGTGCGATATCGGCAAAATTTGGGTATTTTTTCAATAACAACATTTAAAGTTTATTCTCCTTTTCATACTAACATAGTGCACTTTTCTTTCACTGTCTGGTTTTTAGATGCTTTCTTCCCGTTTTGCATGTCTTGCATTTCATATCGTCCAGCAGGAGAAAATGCTGATCTTAGCAAATGTCAATAATAATGCATTTTGTTTGGCATTGAAGCTCGTTATGGAAGATTCTAGATAACATGCACCAGAAAAATGGTCCGGTTTAGTGCAGGGTGTCCGTTTAAACCCTGTTAGTAACACACACAGACACACACACACACACAATATTTTATTTTATTTTATTTTTTATTTGTTTTTTTTTATTCAGAGGAACCATGATTTGATTAATAAGTTGTTGTCGGGTAGATTCATAATGTTAAATGTAAGAGTTAAAATGCAGTAAAGATATAGAAGTATTTGCATGAGGGGTGTGCGATATCAACAAAAAATTATCTTAATATATTTATTTATTTATCACTTTTAAAAAAAAAAATTATTCAGAGGAACTATAACTTGACTAATAAGTTGTTGTCGGTTAGATTCATAATGTTTAATGCAAGAGTTAAAATGCGATATCGACAAAAATTTGTATCTATATTTTTATTATTTAAAAATATTAAATATTTTTGGGGTTTTTATCAATAGCAACATCTAAAGTTTATTCTTCTTTTCATACGAACATAGCTTTCTATTATATAGTGCACTTTTCTTTCATTCTGCTTTTTCTTTAATAATTTTTTTTTTTTAAGAAAAAAAAAGTGCATTTTGTTTGGCATTGACGCTTTGTTAGACAACTTCTAGATAACATGCACTGTTTAGTGCAGGGTGTCTGCTAAAACCCTGTTAGTAACACACACACACACACTCTTCCTCCACACGTGCCCTAATTTGTCCCCCGTCCCGAGCTGCTATTGTTGGGCCACAATGGAGGAGGACTGTGAATAATGTCTTGTGTTCAGTTGCTCACGCCACACGCCTGTTTGGCTCATTCACAGGGAAGTGTGTGTGTCGTGTGTGTTGTGTTCTTCTCTTCGACCAGAAGGCCCTGCAGCGTTTCTTTCTCATGCTAAAGGCTTTCACCGGTCTTTCAGCGTCAGCCCTCCGTGTCCGGCGTCCTGACACGCGCCTGTCCGATGAATTCTCACGCCGGACCAGATTGCGTTTAGAGAAGGAGAATGTTATGATCTCTCTCTCAAACACACACACACACACACAGAGAGAGAGAGAGGGTCCTCTGAGATGTGTTGAGAATATTGATCTAACACTTCTCTTTAGGTTTGTACACATAATGAAAGTTATTCAACGCGTGTAGCGTTTTTCCCCTCCTCTCGTTTCCTCGTATTGATCCGGACGGGTTTGTGGAACTGCTCAGGTTGTGTTATTAAGTGTTTTTTAATGGAGTCGTTCTTTAAATCGCGTGCCGAGATAAAAGCCAAGCGTGTGCCGGCAGAAACATGCAGATCTCGCTGTGCGTTACGGAGAAGTTTCAGTCTGAGAGCCTGCTAGTTTTAGCACAGGAACACTGATATAAAATATGTTTTTATTGTCATGAAGTGCTGAAGACTTTTTAAAATTCACCTTTTTCATGTCTGTCTTCTTAGATCGATATATGCTATTGTATGATCTATTTAACAGACTTAAAATGTAAATAAAAACTTGATTGAGGACTGCATTACTAGTATAGTAACGGTTAACCGATACGCTGATGCTGAGCCGTATTTATTGATATTTATTTAAATATATACTTAATATAAATATATATATATATACATAAGGGGTTCGATTGCAAGGGGTTGCATAAGAAATCGATTTTGCATAAGGGTTGTGCGATTATTTTATTATTATTGTTTTATTTTTTATTTATTTATTTATTTTTATAATGGTGACTTTAACAGTTCAGTGGTAGCTGAAAGAAGTCTACAAAATATAGTGCAAAATCCTTAATTCACATGATGTTTATGATATTTACAGAAATGCATTTCTTTTAAAAATGTATTTTATTATAGCCTGGCAAGCCAGACCTGCATCAAGATGTTAGGCTTCAACCAACCAGAGCGTTTTCCCGACAGCGGAGCTAACGTTAGTTGATAGATTCAACTTTTGAATCTGGCCGGCAAAACTACGAACACATCTTCCTTTTTAAAGAATGACTTAAGTGCCGTTCTTTGCTCTTTTCTCAAAGAAAAGCTTAACTCCAAGTCCTCCAGAGTCGCGGCCAAAGCCGATTCGAAAGACTGTTCTCCAGCAGCAGCTCTTCTTTGTTTTCAAGTGGCAGGGAACCGTCGCAACTCTGTCGTCATTATGTTAAGCCCGCCCCGCCTACTCTATACACGACGTGATTGGCCTGACCCAATTTAGGTTTTTACAGCACGAAAGTCAACGGAGAGTTGCTAGACTACCCTGGCTGCAAAATACATCTTGCTGCCGCTGGGGTGCGTCTAGATTTCTAGGCTAATTTTATTATCCACTGACAGATTTTCCTTTTATAAATAAAATAAATTTCTTGTTTTCATTCTACAAAGATTGCTTTCTATATTTAGGGCACTTTTTTCTTACAAAAAAAAACAAACAAAAAAGATTTGTTGGTTTGCATGGTGAAATAAAGCCCGTAGCTGCAGTTTGCGCTTATTTACCAAATAATTTTGTCAGATGAATACCTTAACCAAGTTTAGTGTTTTTGTTCTTCCCTCATATTTAACATAATTAAAACATATTTTCCTGATATTTTGATGGTTTACTCGAGCTGTGTTTCCCCTCCGGACGTCAGGTTTGGTCTCAGCCTCACTGAGGATGATGTGCTCGTAGAAAAACACCTTCCACTTGTTTGTTTGTTTGTTTGTTTGTTTGTTTGTTTGTTTGTTGAGGTTTTTCTCTCCACACTGCAGGATCCCTGTCTCTGTCTGCATGCATGGCTTCGCTCTACCATCTCTCTCTCTCTCTCTCTCTCTCTCTCTCTCTCTCTCTATCTCTCTC
>NC_139977.1:33360311-33371573 GCF_963993115.1 Abramis brama | reverse complement strand
GGTTCTGACAAATTGTTAAATTTTTTCTAAGTCAGTTGAGTGAACGATTCAATGACCCACTCATAAAGACTTCACTTATTTCATAACTGGATGATTCAGTGTTTTTGAACAAATCTCTTGAGTGAATGATTCAATGACAAACACATTTTTAACGCCACCTACTGGTGTAACGAAAGGTGATTTACTCTATTCTGATCGCTACTGTAGACATCAGTGTTTATATCTGAACTATAATCTTTTATTCCAGTTCTTCTGTGATCATATGAATGATTGTAAGACAGAAATAATGAAACTGTGTGGTTGAAAAGACTGTTTGTGAAGCTGATTCATATCTCTAATAAATAGAGGAGAATTGTTGTAATTTAGGAATGAGATCGTGTGGGTGTTTGAATTGAGATCACAATCTTTTAACGATTAATTGTGCAACTCTAATATATTCACAAAGTATATATATATATAAAAGCATCAGTAGTTTAAAAGGTTCAATTGAAAAACCTTTGTTGAATTAACCATATTTTATCCAGGTTTCAGAATAATGCTTTTCACCACAAACATTTACTATGCTAATAAAAGTTTCCATCTGGAAACCACTATAATAACAGGAATATAATGAAAGCTTTAGTAGCGTTTATTAATATCTGATGATCCGACAGTACAGTAACGGTTTTAGGGCAAATGCTGACTGAACTACGTTTGTGGAAGTTGATATTAAAAACTATTGAAGCAGATTTTATACTTGCTGCTTTATGGACCCGTATTAACTATAGAGAATTAAAAAAAAATTGCACTTAATACAGTAGCATTTTGTGCTTAAATTAAAATGTTTTATTTAATATGAAACGGCAAAGACAAAAAAGTGTCTAAAAATTATTTAAAAATACATTTATTCTGTAATGCTTAACAAGAAAGTTCCTTTTGTTAACATTAGTTAATACATTAGTTCACAAGTATTATCAATAAAAAAATACTCGTAAAGCATTTATTAATCTTAGTTAATATTAATGTCAACATTTACTAATACATGAAATAAAAATCAGAAGATGTATCTGTTAATATTATTGTGGACCATTAATATTAACAAAGATTAATGTTTATAACTAATAAGAGCTTATTGTAAAGTGTTACCAATTATTCTTTATTATAAAAAAAATTGTCTAAAATATTGGTTTTGATACCAGTCGTATTTTGTGGAAACTGTTACCATAGTTAATAATAATTATAAAATCTAGATTTTTTTTGTGATAGTCACACTAATAACCATAATAACCAATTACTTACTCATTTTTAATTTCTATTTTTTTTTTTTCTGTGTCCATGTGAGTGTTCAGTGCCGATGTATTCAGTTTATTTTCATTTAATAACAGCCGCTTTACTCTTCTAACACTGCTGGAGGCCTTTCTTTCTTTCTTTCTTTCTTTCTTTCTTTTTGTTTCACGGATCTTTTCCTCTCTTTTCAAGCTGCCGCCGCTGTTCCGTCTTCTGCTTCAGGAGTGTCTCACTCTCCCTCAGTCAATGAAGGTATTCTCTCTGAATAAAGGCCTCTCTCTCTCAATCTTTCTCTCTCTTTCTCTTTCTTTAGCCGCGCTCGTTTTCTCTCCCTCTGCTTTCCGTCCGCCTCGCGCTCAGTGCCTGTGTGTGTTTGTGGGATTTGTTCTGTCTCTAGGTTCACTATTCTGCTGTACCTCGTGCTTGTAGTCGTTTTCTGTCTGTCTGTCTTTCTGTCTGTGTCAATGTATATGTCTTGGACTGCATGCTTACTTTACACACACACACACACACACACACACACACACACACACTCACGTTTATCTTCAGATCCTCAGTGTTTTAATAAACATCTTTACGTTTGAAAGAATTAAATCCTTAAAGCAGTTGTTTCTGCACTGTATATACTGTAGATATAGAAATAAAAACAATTATAAACATTTAAACAAAATAATAGTTTACAATAAGGTCTCATTTGTTGCCATTACCTAATACATCAACTAACATAAACTAACAATGATCAATATATTTGTAAAGCATTTATTGACGTTTGTTAATGTTAGTTAATAAAAATGTTCATGTTCTTGTTGGTTCACACTTAACAAATACAACTATTATTATTAAATGTTAAAATCAACAATATCTAAGGTTAATAACTTTATTGTTTTTGTTAGTTCAATGTTTACAAATGAAATCCTATTGTAAAGTGTTAGCAAAATACATATTTTTTTATTTTAGAGATGTTTCATTCCATTTTGCATTTGGAACATTTTATTTTATACATATTTAGAAATGTTTCAAAATGCTTCTGAAATTTGAAATTTCTTTAAAAAAAGAAAAGAAAAGAAAATTATCCGTTCCCACAATGCATTATTTTTATAAAGAATTTAGTCATACAAAAATACATTTGGATGTAAAATTTACCGCTGGTGAAAATCATTACAATAAGTTTAACATTAGTTTACTACATTAGTTAACATGAACTTACAATGAAAATTACTGCAAAAGTATTTACTAATATATATATATATATATTTTTTTTTAAAGTGTCTGTTAACAATAGTTCATGAACAAATAATGAATACTATTATAATAAACATAAACAAAGATTATTAAATGCTGTAAAACACATTGTTCATGTTAGTTAATATATTAACTGATGTTATTGTAAAGTGTTTTAAGCAAAAAAGCAATTGTAATTGAAATTTTAATTCAAAAGAGAGCCAAATATGTAGCAAGTAAAATGTAGAATTTTCCACAAGCTGTTTAAAAAATACATGGTGGTAAATGTCAAGTTATATTTTTGTATCAATGTTTCTGCTTCGCACTTCTTTCCCTTCTTAGAGATCCAGGCTAGATTTGTCTTTTTTTTAAATCAGTTTTTATAAAGCGATGGCCTGAATGTACAGTAGTTGTTAGAATATTTTCCTAAAGGTAAGTTTGTTGATCTTGTTTCACAAAGAAATGTAATTTCTTTGAAGTTTCTCTCCTCAGAAGTTTTCCCGAAAGCTGTTCCATATATTTCTGATATATGTGATTCTGTGTTGGATGTTGCTCATCATGAATATGAAACGTTGCTCATGTTTTTCTAGGGTCCTGTCAGGCCGGGCTTCAGATCTGCAGGGCTGTTGTGTATCGCTGTGATTGATTCTCTGTGTGATTGTGTGTTTGTGTAGGTTGGAGTCAGCTGGCCGCCATGCATTGTGTCATGCTTCCTGATCTTCTGGGTTTGGATAAATTCAGGCCTCCTCTACTGGAGATGCTGGCGCGCAGATGGCAGGACCGCTGCCTGGAGGTATTAAAGTGTATTACTAGAGGCTTTCGCACCGGAGGAACCTTTTCATAGTTCCTAGAACTATTGGCGGACGTTCCCGGATTTTGGCGTGTTCGCACCGCAGGAACTAGGAACGATTTTAATTCTAGGAACGATTTTAGTTCTAGGAACTCCTTTTGGAGGAACTAATTGAGCTCCTATTTCAGAGTCGGTCTAAACCAGCGCTATAGGAACTATCCGTGACGTTAGTGTTCGCTGATTGGCCGAACACACGCGAAACACCAGCACCCGCCATTTTTAAAAGGCTGTGTAAACACACAGATTATAGCCTATATATTTACTTCAGAAACTAACTCTATGAACATGGAAAACAGTGATAGATAGACCTCTTAACCTTTACACTGAGGAGAATATCCAATGCGACTTTGAGGGGACCAAGAGAAACATGATTATGTATTTCTGCTCAGCAACACTGGACATCAACCACACGGCATACGCTCATACCTTTACACTAGTGTCTACTTTCTATGTATAACAGTTCTATCTAATAAAGTATTAGACAGGTCTGTTAGACAGATCGTAAACTAATGAACATGGAGAATGTGAGCGCTGTGAGCTCAGGCTCTGCCGTTCTCAGCGCCGTCAAAATAAAAGTCACAACAACAAGCAGAGTTCCTACTAGCGGTGCGAATGCAACCAGGAAAATGTTTGTAGGGGATCCATTAGTTCTCAGGGGAACCACCCTGGCGGCTGTTGTAAAGTTTTCTTTCATCGAAGCAGAGACCAGTGAGACAGTTGGGATCGCGTTCAACGGAAGTTATTCTTTATTGAGAACTCCGCTGTACGTTGCTGTAGAACTTCCAACATGATCTAACTCTAATACAGTATGCATTGTAGTTATATACATTCCAAGGGGGAGGGATTACATAGAGGTGGAGATTCTGAACAAAGCATGCAAATTAAGTATACAGGTTAAGGTAACACCCTAGACTGAGGGTCTGGCCCATCCTAATTCAATCAGCATAAGGCTCCAAGAGCCATTTGGGTCCGAAAGCCATTTGCAGAACAAAAGGTGAGATTCTCAGTGAATCATTCGTGTGCTAATCCCATCAGTCTGACAATAAGGAGAGAACAGAAAATGCAACTTTGCTGAGATCTTAACCTTAAAAGATTCTTTACCATGATGTTATGTACAGAAGCATATTTGAAATATATTCTTAAATTTGTAACCCTTCACGGCTAGTTCTTAGAACTATCCGGTGCAAAAGCCCCTATTGATATTTCAATAGTTACATATTTGTTTATGTTATTCAAATATTTTTTTAGGGATGCACCAATATGAAAATTTTGGCCAATACCGTTAACCGATAATTCTTTATATTTGTATGCAGATAACCGATAATTCTTTATATTTGAAAGCCGATAACCGATAATTCTTTATATTTGTATGCAGATAACCGATAATTCTTTATATTTGAAAGCCGATAACCGATAATTATTTATATTTAAAAGTCATTAACCGATAATTCTTTATATTTGAAAGCCGATAACCGATAATTCTTTATATTTGAAAGCCGATAACCGATAATTCTTTATATTTGAAAGCCGATAACCGATAATTATTTATATTTAAAAGTCATTAACCGATAATTATTTATATTTGAAAGCAGATAACCGATAATTCTTTATATTTGAAAGCAGATAACCGATAATTCTTTATATTTGAAAGCCGATAACCGATAATTATTTATATTTAAAAGTCATTAACCGATAATTCTTTATATTTGAAAGCCGATAACCGATACAAACACACTTATAATGTTCTCATGATAATTTTATGTAGCTTATTTGATTTCAATCATATTTCAAGCAATTCAAAACCATCATGGTGAACAGTGCGCATCTGAAGCGTCTCAGCTGAAGGAAGTAATACACTATTTATCAGATTTAAGATATCGGGCAAATTTTTTTGCTGGGCCGATAGCAATTACATTAAAAATAACATAAAAAATTTACATATATTGGCCGATAGCGATATGGTTGCCGATATATTGTGCATCCCTAGTCCTTTGTTTTTGTGAGCCATGCGATCTGTGTGTGTCAGAGTGTGACGCCCGTGACCGCAGAGGTGTCGTACGTCACACTGAGAGAGAAATGAAGAAAGACTGACGGAGAAAGAGAAAGAAAAGAAAGAAAGAGACGCTCTGTTAAGCATCCTTAATCCTTTTTCTCCAAGGGTCCCTCTCTGTCTCTCTCTCTCTTCTCGCATTCACTTTCACTCGTATCTCGCAGCTTTAGCACCTGCTAACCCCGCGGGACAAAGACACACACTCCATCTCTCTCAATGGCTTCTTTCAGGCTCGTGCTTTATTCCTGCGCTTCATCTCAGCGGTCGGGCATTTGAGTTCGGCTGCTGGGGCTTCAGTTAGAGCTGCACTTTCTTAGAGAGAACCTTTTCAACAGGAGCATGTGTAAACCTGACACGTGTGTGTGTGTGTGTGTGTGTGTGTGTGTGTCTGTGTGTGTGTGTGTGTGTGTGTGTGTTTATCTGTGTCTGTGTGTGTGTGTGTGTGTGCTTGTGCGTGTGTGTGTGTGTGTGTGTGTGTGTGTGGCTATAACTCCACTTTCTTAAAGAGAACCTTTTCAACAGGAGCATGTGTAAACCTGACACGTGTGTGTGTGTGTCTGTGTCTGTGTCTGTGTGTGTGTGTGTTTATCTGTGTCTGTGTCTGTGTGTGTGTGTGTGTGCTTGTGCGTGTGTGTGTGTGTGTGTGTGTGTGTGTGGCTATAACTCCACTTTCTTAGAGAGAACCTTTTCAACAGGAGCATGTGTAAACCTGACACGTGTGTGTGTCTGTGTGTGTGTGTGTGTGCTTGTGCGTGTGTGTGTGTGGCTATAACTCCACTTTCTTAGAGAGAACCTTTTCAACAGGAGCATGTGTAAACCTAATGTGTGTGTGTGTGTGTGTGTGTGTGTTGCAGGTTCGAGAGGCGGCCCAGGCTCTCCTCTTGGCTGAACTGCGCAGGATTGGTCAGTCAGGCAGGAAGGACACCATTGACCTCTGGGCTCCGTATCTGCCACAGTACGTGGACGCTGTCAGCTCCCGTAAGTGTTACACTGAACACTCCTGCACACACACACACACACACACACACACACGTCAGGCTTATATATAGAGAAATAAATAAAAGTTTAATAAAGAAAGACAGACAAACACATCCATCCATCCATCCATCCATCCATCTATATCCATCCATCCATCCATCCATATCTATCTATCTATCCATCCATCCATCCATCCATATCTATCTATATCTACATCTATCTATCCATCCATCCATCCATCCATATCTATCTATATCTACATCTATCCATCCATCCATCCATCCATCCATCCATCCATCCATCCATCCATCCATCCGTCTGTCTGTCTGTTCCAACTTGTATTAATTTCTGTGAAAACTAGCACCCCAGTGCGTCCATAAGCCCTTACAGTGGCACTGCAGGATTACAGGTGAGAGTGTCAGAGAATGTTTTCCACTTCTTGGCACACACACTTTGGTGTAGTTTGCCACAGATGAACCAGCACAAACGCTCCAGGTCGTGGGAAGAGTTTTCCAGCAGATTCTGTGGTGAATCAGGAATCTTTGAGATTCACCCCAGGATCTCAGCGATGGGAAACGCTTTGCTTTCCGCTCTCAACCCCAGACACGTGGAGTTGAGTTTACCAGCACTAACCTGGCCATCTCAAACCTCCAGACACGCCGCTCATCAAAGCAGACGAGGAGTGTGAAAACACACGGGGTATAATGTGTCTGCGGCGGTTTTCACACTCAGTTCGATTGTTTGGTCCAAACCCGCGTTCGATCCCTCCCTCGCAGGTCTTATTTCAGTGTTTGTGTTGTATTGATGTTCCTCAAACATTCTGCTTTGAGTTTGTTCTGAACTTCTTACGGCAGATCATTTCTGTTCTTTGTTTTTGTACTTTATACTTTTTAAGAAATTGTCAAACACAGTTTTTTTCCTCTGTGTTGATGCATTTCCTATTGAAACAGGACGTTTCGCTTCTATGTTCTGCTTGCAGGTGGTCTTAGGGGGCGGGGCATTCTCATTCTAGAGGGCATCTGATTGGACAAAAATCTGTGTGGTACAAGATGAGTCATCAATATTTGTGATCCGTTTTCCCATAAGATAAAGACTTTAAATTATAGATGTGTTTATCTGCTGGAACGAGAAATACATTTTAGATGTTCAAATGTTCAAATAAATACTTTTCTTTTGAACTTTCAATTTATTGAAGAATCCTGAAAAATAAAATGTAAGGCGGTTTTCTGTGTAGGCAGTAGACGGATCATTAGAGTTCAGAACAGAGCCATAATGTCACCTATAGTATATAAAACATCTGTGTGTGTGTGTGTGTGTGACATTGTGTGTGTGCTTTTGTGTCTGTATGTGTGTCTTAAGTCATTTACAGCCAGAAAGCTTCTGTGTGTGTGTGTGTGTGTGTGTGTGTGTGTGTGTGTGTGTGTGTGTGTGTGTGTGTGTCTCTATGGGCCGTTGATGAGAGGCAAGCGGTGGCCCCTGGGAACGGTTGCCATGGTAACGGTTGCTGGTCAGTGTAATGTAACCGTGGCAGCAGTGACCTCAGCAGGGTACAGAACTGAAGGGGTCAGTGAAACCGATCTGCCCCCCACACACACATTTATTGAGTGTGTAACAGTACGACTGTCTTTTTGCCATTTTAGTATTTGCTCATTTATTGAGATGATATTTTACAACGAGATTTTTAGAAATGCGCACACGCACACACACACACACACATACACTCTCACTCACACACACACACTCTCACTCTCACACACACACACATTCACACATATACACATATACATTAATTAATCAGTTAGATTGAACTTGTTTATTATTTATTTTCTGCATACTCTAATATCCAATTTAAGTATGCAAATGCATTATTATGCAAAAAAATACACACACCATACATTTTGGATAAAATTATTAACTTTTCATTTTACTTAACTTTTTTGGTGAGTGATTGCACAACAAAATGAGAAGAAAAAAAACCTACAGTACAATAAAGAAAAATCAAATTTTGAAATGACAATTATTATAATTAAATTATTAATAAAAATTACATTTTTGTTTTTCCATGCAAACCATAAAATGGAAACTATCTGATGCAGATTAAAATGTACAGTTTATATTGTACTTTGAACAAATTGAATCGCAATATTTGGTATTTTGACTTTCATCACTAAAATGTTTAAGCTTTTTAACTGCATAATCTATACACATCTATAATTTAAAGTCTTTATTTTATGGAAATACGGATCACAAATAGTGATGACTCATCTTGTACCACACAGTTTTTTGTCCAATCAGATGCTCTCTAGAATGAGAATGCCCCGCCCCTAAAACCAACAAGCAAGGTAAAATACAAACACAAGTACAAGTTAAACTCTGTGACTCGCGGACTAAATTTGTTGACCGTTTTGAGTCGAGAGTTCAACGAAAGCTTTACTCTTGTCATTCCTGAATCATAAAATACAAACACACGGATCAGGCGTTTAGATGTGTGTGTGTGTGTGTGTGTGTGTGTGTGTGTGTGTGTGTGTCACATAAACAGCCATAAGCACATGCATGTTTTTGATCTGGTCAAGCGCTGGTGTTTTTAAGCGTTTCTCTGCTCCTGTTCCAGTTAAAGGTCAGCACAGCACAGATGCATGCTGGGTATTAGCTGCTCTAGAAATGAATAAATGACATTTTACTGTTCACAAAAAACGTGGAATAAACGACAGGCTCAGAGAAAAACCACACATATGCAATGAAAGCGAGACAGGTGCATTCTGGGGTTTTGTGATGGGCTTTATGTTATATTTATGGTGGAATGTGTGGAAAGATGGTTTCAGGAATAGAGAATAAGCGAATTAAAGCGTGTTAGAAAGGGAGGCTTAAAACACACCCGAACATGAACATGACGACTGCTTCTGTCAGCACTTCTGATGAACTACTAGTTCGCGTCACACCATACAGTTATTTTATTTTTTAGTTTGAGGCACTTAGTAGTGAAAACTATTTCTCTTTGTGTTTAAGAGTCAGATTTCAGATCTTTCTGTCCCTTGAGAGGAACTCTTCCTATGTGGAAGACCTCTTGATCAAAATAACTGAATTTGTAGGATCAATGAGATACAATTATAGTTTTTAATAATATTTTGAATTTGTTTATATTTTTTCATTTTGTATTTTAATTTTAGTTTTGTGTGTGTGTGTGTGTGTGTGTGTGAGCGACTGTGTTTGTGTGTGAGAGAGATTGTGTGTGTGTGTGTGTGTGTGTGTGTGTGTGTGTGTGTGTCTGTGTGTGTGTGTGATGGGTAGGTTTAGGGGTCGGGTTAGTGTGTGTGTGTGTGTGATGGGTAGGTTTAGGGGTTGGGTTAGTGTGTGTGTGTGTGTCTGTGTGTGTGTGTGATGGGTAGGTTTAGGGGTCGGGTTAGTGTGTGTGTGTGTGATGGGTAGGTTTAGGGGTTGGGTTAGTGTGTGTGTGTGTGTGTGTGTGTGTGTGTGTGATGGGTAGGTTTAGGGGTCGGGTTAGTGTGTGTGTGTGTGTGATGGGTAGGTTTAGGGGTTGGGTTAGTGTGTGTGTGTGATGGGTAGATTTAGGGGTCGGGTTAGTGTGTGTGTGTGTGATGGGTAGGTTTAGGGGTTGGGTTAGTGTGTGTGTGTGTGTGTGTGATGGGTAGGTTTAGGGGTTGGGTTAGTGTGTGTGTGTGTGTGTGTGTGTGTGTGTGTGTGTGTGATGGGTAGGTTTAGGGGTCGGGTTAGTGTGTGTGTGTGTGATGGGTAGGTTTAGGGGTTGGGTTAGTGTGTGTGTGTGTGATGGGTAGGTTTAGGGGTTGGGTTAGTGTGTGTGTGTGTGTGTGTGTGTGTGTGTGTGTGTGTGTGTGTGTGATGGGTAGGTTTAGGGGTCGGGTTAGTGTGTGTGTGTGTGTGTGTGTGTGTGTGTGTGTATGGTGTACTGTATATGGGGCAGCCGTTGGGTCGATACTCATAGAACAGGGTGAACTAATATCAGCATCAGTCTGTCCATCAGAGAGAGAGGAAACTAAACTCTATGCATACTCAGAAATATTAATGACATCATAAGCATTAATAAACGACTGCTCTTCGCCGGCACTTTTTGTTTCATTTCTTTATTTATCTTTGGTTGTTCATTCGCACGCCTCTTCTCACATACGCACACACTCTCTCTCTCTCACCTTCACGACTCAAGCTTGGCTCCCTGTTAGATGTTCAGGGCTGGGATTTACCCAGAATCCCCTGGGGTGATGAGCGGTGGGAGGGTCGGATGAGCAGGTGATTAAAACAGGCCTCAGGCGGTTCTTCAGTGAGAGACGGTCAGGCCCACGGATGTGCCTGGATAATCCCACACAGCTCGCTTAGTTTCCCTGCACACACACACACACACACACACCCCGAGGGCCAAAGCCATCCACACACTAAAAACCCTCCATACCAGCCGTTTATCTTCTAGGAATATTCCGGGTTATTTACAGCTTAAGCTCTATCGACAGCATCCGTGACGAGCTGTCAATTACCTCGGAGAAGAATTTACACTGGGAAAACCAACAACAAAACTCTGTCCAGACAAAACTGAAATTGTAATTCATTGAAAATCTCTCAATTGTCATGTGCGCTTCCATAAAACATTATGATAATTATTCCTAATGCATCATTACTCCAGGCTTCAGTGTCACATGATCCTTCAGAAATCATTCTAGTATGATGATTTGATGCTCAGGAAACATTTATGATTATTATCAATGTTGAAAACAACTTTATATTTTTGTGGAAACTGAGATGCATTTTATTTTTCAGGATTATTTGATGAATAGAAAGTTCAAATTAGACTGTGAAAACAAACACAAAAATATCGTCCAGACAAAAAAAAGAAACAAATTGAAATTGTCATTCATTCTCTTCCAATCTT
>NC_139977.1:33332811-33355311 GCF_963993115.1 Abramis brama | reverse complement strand
GGCAGCACTCGACTTGGACGGTTCGTCTGGACTTACTGATTTAATTCTGCAGAATAAATGGAAAAACAATGTCAATAAGTGAAAAATGAGAGTAGAAAATGATAAATCGTCATGCATGTCTGTGTTATTGACTGGACTGCAGCAGAGAGAGAGAAGGAGAGAGGGAGAGAGAGAGAGATACAGAGAGAGAGAGGGAGAGAGATACAGAGAGAGAGAAGGAGAGAGAGATATACAGAGAGAGAAGGAGAGAGGGAGAGAGAGAGAAGGAGAGAGAGAGATACAGAGAGAGAGAAGGAGAGAGGGAGAGAGAGAGAGAGATACAGAGAGAGAGAGAGGGAGAGAGATACAGAGAGAGAGGGAGAGAGAGATATACAGAGAGAGAAGAACAATGAAGAACTCCGCCATCAATATCATGAAGCTCTTAGACTGTACAAACAAACTCTAAGAGTAAAAAAGGAAAAACACACAGAACAATTATTTCAAGAAATGGAGGAGTCCATAAATACCAGTAACTTCTGGAACAACTGGAACACCCTCTATAGACCACAGCAGGAAGAACTGGCCATTCAGAACGGGGACATATGGAGGACACACTTTGAAAATCTGTACAAAACACCTGAAACAAATCCTGCTCGAAATGAATTAAAAACCAAATTAGAAATCCTGAAAGAAAAAATTAAAGACAACCAGAACCCCCTAGATTTCCCAATCACTGTAGATGAGCTTACAGAGAGACTGCATGCTTTAAAACCCAACAAGGCATGTGGCATTGATGGAACATTAAACGAAATGATCAAATACACCAACGACAAATTCAAAACTGCAATAATCAAATTATTCAATATTGTTTTGAGTGTAGGATATTTCCCCGACTCCTGGAACCAAGGCCTGATTACACCGATCTTTAAACAAGGAGACAAATATGAGCCAAACAATTACAGAGGCATATGTGTCAATAGCAACCTGGGGAAAATATTCTGTTCCATTATTAATGTAAGACTGCAGAACTTTCTTAAAACACACAAAATTCTGGACAAAAGTCAGATTGGTTTTCTGCCCAAACACAGAACATCTGACCACATCTACACCCTCCACACCATCATTGATAAACATGTTTACCAGAATAAATCCAAAGTCTTCGCTTGCTTTATTGACTTTGAGAAGGCTTTCGACTCGATCTGGCACGAAGGACTCTTCCTAAAACTACTGGAAAATGGGATTGGAGGGAAAACATTTGATCTGATAAACACCATGTATAAAAACAACACATGTGCTGTAAAAATAGGGAATAGTCGAACAGAATTTTTCCCCCAAAATCAAGGAGTCAGACAAGGTTGCCCATTGAGCCCCACTCTATTTAACATCTATATAAATGAATTAGCCAAAGCATTAAATAACTCCACTGCCCCCGGCCCAGCCCTGACGGACTCAGAGGTCAGATGTCTCCTCTTTGCAGATGATCTAGTCATTCTGTCAGAAACAAAAGAGGGACTACAACAGCTCCTCGACGTCGTAGAGACATTCAGTCTAACGTGGGCTCTCAAAATTAACTTAGCTAAAACAAAAATAATGATTTTTCAAAATAGATCCAGGTGTAGGGAAAATAAATATGTCTTCAAAGCAGGAAACCAAGTCCTCCAACACACCCACGAATACACATATCTGGGACTAAGGCTGAGTTCAACAGGGAACTTTAATCTGGCTGTGAATGAACTGAAAGCAAAAGCAATGAGAGTCTTCTACATGATTAAAAACACTATTCGGCATGAAATTCCAATTCAAACCTGGCTAAAAATCCTAAAAGCAATAATTGAACCCATTGCTCTGTATGGCAGCGAGATATGGGGACCTCTGAAAACCCAAGATTTCTCAAAATGGGAAAAAGAGGAAATCGAAACTCTGCATACCCAAATTTGTAAAAGCATCCTAAAAGTAAACAGAGCGACACCAAACAACTCGTGCAGAGCTGAATTAGGACAATACCCCCTGCTGATCACTATCCAGAAAAGAGCTGTGAAGTTCTACCAGCACCTGAAGCGCAGTGACCCGAGCTCATACCAGGCTGAGGCCCTGCGGTGTCAGGAGCAGAACCGGCACTGGAGCGCACTCTCACAGCTCATGCTGAAACTACAGCCAGACCAGCACTGCACTGTCTGGCCCAACCAAATTATTAAATTACAAAAACAAAATTATATTACCTATTGGAAAGATGCTACTAAATCACAAAAGAAGATGGAACTCTATTTACACCTGAAAAGAGACTATACACCAGCAGAATACCTGAGCTGTGTGAAAGAGCATAAAATGAGAAAGACCCTGACCAAGTACAGGCTGAGTGACCACAGTCTGGCTGTAGAGAGAGGTGTGTGTGTGTGTGTGTGTGTGTGTGTGAGTGACCACAGTCTGGCTGTAGAGAGAGGTGTGTGTGTGTGTGTGTGTGTGTGAGTGACCACGTCTGGCTGTAGAGAGAGGCCGGCACAGGCAGAGATGGCAGCCGAGAGAGCAGAGGCTGTGTTCACTGTGCTCTCAGGGAGAGGTGTGTGTGTGTGTGTGTGTGTGTGTGTGTGTGTGTGTGTGTGTGTGTGTGTGTGTGTGTGTACAGAGGCTGTGTTCACTGTGCTCTCAGGGAGAGGTGGAGACAGAAGAACACTTCCTGATACACTGTGATCACTATCACAGCATTAGATCAGACTATTTCACTAGATTCCAACAACTAGAACCAAATTTTATGGCACTACCAAATTCAGAAAAATTAAATCATATTTTGGGTGAGGACTCCAGCTCAATCACAACAGCAGCAAAATATGTGACAGCCTGCCACAAACTACGAGAGTCAGCCAGTGGACAAAACCAAAGTCAGAATCATCCTTATCTCGTCTGAATGTTGGTACTAATGTACAAAGGTGTTTTTTTTCTTTTTTTTTGTTTTTTCTTGTTTATATAAATATATTCATACATTTGTTTACTGATTGATTTATTGAATTTATTGATTATTTGTGTATGTAATGTCCATTTATGTAATGGCCAATGCTTTGGCAATACTGTACAAGTCATGCCAATAAAGCTCATTGAATTTGAATTTGATACAGAGAGAAAGAAGGAGAGAGGGAGAGAGAGAGAAAGATACAGAGAGAGAGAAGGAGAGAGGGAGAGAGAGAGAAAGATACAGAGAGAGAGAAGGAGAGAGGGAGAGAGAGAGAAAGATACAGAGAGAGAGAAGGAGAGAGGGAGAGAGAGAGAAAGATACAGAGAGAGAGAAGGAGAGAGAGAGAAGGAGAGAGAGATACAGAGAGGGAGAGAGGGAGAGAGAGATATACAGAGAGAGAAGGAGAGAGATACAGAGAGAGAGGGAGAGAGATACAGAGAGAGAAGGAGAGAGAGAGAAGGAGAGAGAGATACAGAGAGGGAGAGAGAGAGTGTGTGTTGCTCTCAGAAGAACTAGAAACTCTTGATTGCTTTACAGACTGGAGACGTGTGTGTGTGTGTGTGTGTGCGTGAGAGAGTGTGCGAGAGAGTGTGCGAGAGAGTGTGTGTGAGTGTGTGTTTGTGTGTGTTAGTGGGTGTGTATGCGTGTGAGTGTGTCAGTGTGTGTAGACCAGTAGATTTTTATGATTCACTGCAAATGCATGTGGAAAGGAAACTAAATTTACACCTTCATCACATCAGCCTACAGCTTTTCTTTCACTGGGAAGTCAGTCATATAATGGACCCAAGATGGGTTATGATCGCAGGGTTTGACGTGGGATGTTTGGATGTTTGGATGTTTGGATGGAGAGACAGTCAGACGAGTGGAGGATCGATGGAGAGATAATCAGTGCGAGTGTCTCCTGTTTATCCTCCTCAACCAGCAGCACAACAGCAGATGAACATGAGAACCAGAACTGAGGCTTTATAAGCTTCTGTCTCGAGCAGTGCTGATGTGTGTGTGAGATGCGTCGTGTGTGTGTGTGTGAGATGCGTCGTGTGTTATGACTGATCTCAGATTCACGTTCATGCCTCCTTCAGTTCTGCTGATCTCAGATCTGCTCCTGTTCCTCTCGTTTCTCTGATCATCTGATCAATCGGGCTGGAGGATTAATGAAAACAGGAAGTGGAGTTTGTGGAAACAGGAAATGGAACTTGTTAATGTGCCTAATAGTTCCATTCAAACAGTTTTTGTGTGTGTGTGTGTTAATATATATATATATTATATATTGTATATTTAAACACGCATGCAAAAAAACAAACAAACATCAAAATATAAAAACATAAAAGAAAGGTTTAAAAGAAACCTAATATGTTAATTAAGCATCACAGTGGTAAAAGTGTTTTTGATACGGCATGATCATGGAAAAGTGTATATATTCATATATATAACATATATATATATATATATATATATATATATATATATATATATATATATATACATATAACAATATATATGATATATATAACAAAAGTGTATATATTCTTTTTTTTTCAAGCTCTAAAACATTTTTATTTATTTAATATTTTATTTTAATTTTTAAAACTCTGTAATCACATAAACTAGAAAAGTCATCGGTAATAGAAAAAAGTGTAAACCATGAAAAAAATTAATTTATATTGGTTTTTATGAATTTGAATTATTTTAATAATTTATAATTATTTTATTTAATCAATTATATATAACCACTAATAAAAATATCACACTAATACGTACATAAAAAATTTGAAAACGACCAGCTTTGTCGTTATAGCAGACGTACTCGTAATATCTCGGTCATGAGGATTCAGTTATGCTTCAATCTGTCATAATTCCCAGAACTGAATCATTATTTATGATGTACCATTTACATATTTAAAAGAGAAACTCGAGTATGTGAGAGATGCGGTCAGTGTCATGTTAGGAGCTGGAGAGGTCAAAGGTCAGAGTGAATCCACCCCCACCTCAGATGTCATGATCACAGTTACAGGAAGTGGGCGGAGCTTCTCTAGTCCAATAGGATCAGAGCATCTGTGTGTGCGTGTTTTCATTAGTTTTTTCTTAAAATACATGCTGTGTGTGTGTGTATGTCTAATATTTCCCAGGACGGATGATTCGTTCACCGGATCATGACAGAGATGGAAAACTCAGAATTCATCTCTCAAACGCATCATCAGTCTGCAAACACACAATCTTGTTAGCGATGCGTAACCTCTTTACAAATACATGATCATTTTACAAACGTGACAGCGGTTCGTCTCCGTCTCAGAACGGCTCGACACACACACACACACACAGAGAACGACAGGAAGGAGATGAGAAGAGCGCTTCAGCCTCTCAGAGGTCAGAGGTCAAAGGTGATGACACCTGTCATGCTCTTCTCGTCCGTTTCGCCTCGTTTCTTTTCTTCTTTTCTTCTTTTGTCTCTTCACGGCTCATCTTGTCTCTTGTTGACTTAACCTTATCGCTTCACCTTTATTCTCTCTTCTCACCGTCCCTTCTTTACTTTCATCTCTTCTTGGATCATCTCTTCTCTTCTCTTCTCTTCTGTTTTGGCTGTTTCAACTTTTTTTTCTTCTTGTATCACCTTATCTTGGCTCTTCTCGTCTCATCATCCTCTTCTCATCTTCTCTTCTCTTCAGGCGTGTTTCTTCTTTTCTTTCATCTCTTATTGTATCATCTCATCTCATCTCTTTGTCTCACATCTTTGTCTCTTCATTCCCTTCCCTTATCTTCCCTTTTCTCTTCTCCTCTCTTCCCTTTTTCTCTTCTCTTCTCTTCTCTTCTCTTCTCTTCTCTTCTCTTCTCTTCTCCTCTCCTCTCCTCTCCTCTCCTCTCCTCTCTATTCTCTTCTCCTCTCCTCTCCTTCTATTCTCTTCTCCTCTCCTCTCCTCTCCTCTCCTCTCCTCTCCTCTATTCTCTTCTCCTCTCCTCTCCTCTCCTCTCCTCTCCTCTCCTCTCCTCTCTTCTCTTCTCTTCTCTTCTCTTCTCTTCTCCTCTCCTCTCCTCTCCTCTCCTCTCCTCTCCTCTATTCTCTTCTCCTCTCCTCTCCTCTCCCTCTATTCTCTTCTCTTCTCTTCTCCTCTCCTCTCCTCTCTCCTCTCCTCTCTCCTCTCTCCTCTCCTCTCCTCTCTCTATTCTCTCTCCTCTCCTCTACTCTCCTCTCCTCTCCTCTCCTCAATTCTCCTTCTCCTCTCCTCTCCTCTCCTCTCCTCTATTCTCTTCTCTTCTCCTCTCCTCTCCTCTCCTCTCCTCTCCTCTCCTCTATTCTCCTCTCCTCTCTCTCCTCTCCTCTCCTCTATTCTCTTCTCTTCTCTTCTCTTCTCTTCTCTTCTCCTTCTCTTCTCTTCTCCCTCTCCTCTCCTCTCCTCTCCTCTCCTCTCCTCTATTCTCTTCTCTTCTCTTCTCTTCTCCTCTCCTCTCCTCTCCTCTCCTCTCCTCTCCTCTCCTCTCCTCTCCTCTCCTCTCCTCTCCTCTCCTCTCTTCTCTTCTCTTCTCTTCTCTTCTCTTCTCTTCTCTTCTCTTCTCTTCTCTTCTCTTCTCTTCTCTTCTCTTCTCCTCTCCTCTCTTCTCTTCTCCTCTCTTCTCTTCTCTTCTCTTCTCTTTTCTTCCCCTTTCTTCACTTCACTTCTCTTCATTCCCTTCCCTTTTTCTCTTCCCTTTTCTTTTCTCTTCCCTTCCTTATTTCTCTTCCCTTCTGCCATTTCTACATCATTGCACATGCACAGACCTTTCCAGTGTTTACATGTCCTATCGGACGGGTTAGAAAAGGTTTAAACCATCCCTTACAATCCGACTGAAACTTCAATCGGATTTAGCCAATTCATTCTGATTGTCGTCGTTACTTGTGACTTTTTTTATGCAGACTGTGCCACTACTCCTATTACAATCGGATCATTAGAGTCCATGTAAACACAGCCACTCATAACTCCATCTCTTCATTTCTCCTCTTGTCTCGACTTCTCTTGTCTTCGTGTCTCTTTTCATAGCTCATCTTCTGAATGTATGAGTTTAGCTTTTACCTGTGTGATTTCTTCCCTTCCCTGTTGATGCTTATGTGGTGTCATGACCTTTGACCTTCGCACACGGTGTAGATTTTTTTTTTTACCCTGTAGAGCAAAACCACCTTCTCATGACAGATTTAGCTTGTGTGCTTTTATTTGTGTCTTTACAATTAATTGTTCATCAGTAGATTTTCCATTGACTTTATGAGTGTGTGCGTGCGTGCGTGCGTGCGTGCGTGCGTGTGTGTGTGTGTATGTGTGCGTGTGTGTGTGTGTGTTTGAGTGAGCATGAGCGTTTGCCCTCAGGCTATTCTGGATCCTCGTAAAATGAACAGTGACCCAATAAAAGCCCAAATAAAAGAAAAATAAGCAGTGATTCCCAGAGCTCTCTGACCTGAACCACACACCTTCTGTTTGTCTGTTTGAACACGCCACTTTTTCCAGACTCAAGGGTCTTAACATCTATGTAGCAAGGTTTCTATTCTTTTATAGTAACTTTCTTTTCTTCCTGCTCTTTAATGTAGTCATACCATGGAATCCAAGATTGATTTTGCAGGTCTTGGTGTTTGGGTTGATGTTCTTGAAGGAATCACGTAGGATGAGGCATGAACTTCGTTCATAATTATGTTTCAGTCATACTGAACATGATTGTAAACTTACTTTGATCCATGTAGTCTTTCAGAGTAACGGTTTGAACAGGATTCAGAGAAACGTCTGATTATGCCACGAATGGGCAGATTTAGTGTTCTGTTTCTTTAAGAATGACCTCATGCATGAGGACATCCGTGTGTTCATCGGTCACGGGTCGTTCATATGTTGATCTGGATTTAGTTCTGATGATGATGATGATGATGATGTCATAATAGCACAGTAACAGAGCAGTGTTGTTCATAAGACAGAGAACAGACTCCAAGATCATTAAACACTAGGAAATTAATAATTCAGCACATTGGAGCCACACTGGGGAAATTCAGCCATAGACAGACAGATGTTAAAAATTCAGCTTTGATGTCCAGAGCAAAACCTGTGACCTGAACACTGCAAAGATGTTGAGAGCTTACAGGAATCTGAGAGAAGAGGTTTTTGTGTGTGTGTGGAATTGTGAGTGGTGTTTGACCATGTCAAATTTTGAGTGGGATCACCATTTGTTGCTATGCGGTTGCTAGGATATTCTAGGTTGTTGCTATGGCATTCATAAGGTTGCTCTACTGTTGCTAAGGTGTGCTGTTCTTAAGTGTGTTGTTGTGTTATTTTGATTGTGTATTTTTTAGAATGTTGTTTTGTAGTTGCTATGGTGTTTTGAGTGTTTAGGCTGTTGTGTGCAGTTGCTATGGTGTTTTGAGTGTTTAGGCTGTTGCTGTGCAGTTGCTAGGGTATTCTGAGTGTTTTAGGCTGTTGCTGTGCAGTTGCTAGGGTGTTCTGAGTGTTTTAGGCTGTTGCTGTGCAGTTGCTAGGGTGTTCTGAGTGTTTTAGGCTGTTGCTGTGCAGTTGCTAGGGTGTTGTGTGTGTTTTAGGCTGTTGCTGTGCAGTTGCTAGGGTGTTGTGAGTCTTTTAGGCTGTTGCTCTGCAGTTGCTATGGTGTTTTGAGTGTTTAGGCTGTTGCTAGGGTGTTCTAAGTTTTTTAGACTGTTGCTTTGGGGTTGCTAGGGTGTTCCGAGATTAGGTTGTTGCTGTTCTGTTGCAATTGGGTGTTATGCATGTTTAGGCAGTTGCTATGCAGTTGCTAGGATGTTCTGAGTGTTTTAGGCTGTTGCTGTGCAGTTGCTAGGGTGTTCCGAGTGTTTAGGCTGTTGCTGTGCAGTTGCTAGGGTGTTCTAGGCTGTTGCTGTGCAGTTTCTAGGGTGTTCTGAGAGTTTTAGGCTGTTGCTGTGCAGTTGCCAAGGTGTTCTGAGTGTTTTAGGCTGTTGCTGTGCAGTTGCTAGGGTATTCTGAGAGTTTAGGCTGTTGCTGTGCAGTTGCTAGGGTGTTCTGAGTGTTTTAGGCTGTTGCTTGCTTGGGTGTTCTGAGTGTTTTAGGCTGTTGCTGTGCAGTTTCTAGGGTGTCCTGAGTGTTTAGGCTGTTGCTGTGCAGTTGCTAGGGTGTTGTGAGTGTTTTAGGCTGTTGCTGTGCAGTTGCTAGGGTTTTGTGGATGTTTTAGGCTGTTGCTGTGCAGTTGCTAGGGTGTTGTGGGTGTTTTAGGCTGTTGCTGTGCAGTTATTAGGGTATTCTGAGAGTTTAGGCTGTTGCTGTGCAGTTGCTAGGGTGTTCTGAGAGTTTAGGCTGTTGCTGTGCAGTTGCTAGGGTGTTGTGGGTGTTTTAGGCTGTTGCTGTGCAGTTGCTAGGGTATTCTGAGAGTTTAGGCTGTTGCTGTGCAGTTGCTAGGGTGTTCTGAGAGTTTAGGCTGTTGCTGTGCAGTTGCTAGGGTGTTCTGAGAGTTTAGGCTGTTGCTGTGCAGTTGCTAGGGTGTTGTGGGTGTTTTAGGCTGTTGCTGTGCAGTTGCTAGGGTATTCTGAGAGTTTAGGTTGTTGCTGTGCAGTTGCTAGGGTGTTCTGAGAGTTTAGGCTGTTGCTGTGCAGTTGCTAGGGTATTCTGAGAGTTTAGGCTGTTGCTGTGCAGTTGCTAGGGTGTTCTGAGAGTTTAGGCTGTTGCTGTGCAGTTGCTAGGGTGTTGTGGGTGTTTTAGGCTGTTGCTGTGCAGTTGCTAGGGTATTCTGAGAGTTTAGGTTGTTGCTGTGCAGTTGCTAGGGTGTTCTGAGAGTTTAGGCTGTTGCTGTGCAGTTGCTAGGGTGTTGTGGGTGTTTTAGGCTGTTGCTGTGCAGTTGCTAGGGTGTTCTGAGAGTTTAGGCTGTTGCTGTGCAGTTGCTAGGGTGTTCTGAGTGTTTTAGGCTGTTGCTGTGCAGTTGCTAGGGTTTTGTGGATGTTTTAGGCTGTTGCTGTGCAGTTGCTAGGGTGTTGTGGGTGTTTTAGGCTGTTGCTGTGCAGTTATTAGGGTATTCTGAGAGTTTAGGCTGTTGCTGTGCAGTTGCTAGGGTATTCTGAGAGTTTAGGCTGTTGCTGTGCAGTTGCTAGGGTATTCTGAGAGTTTAGGCTGTTGCTGTGCAGTTGAGTTGCTAGGGTGTTCTGAGAGTTTAGGCTGTTGCTGTGCAGTTGCTAGGGTGTTGTGGGTGTTTTAGGCTGTTGCTGTGCAGTTGCTAGGGTATTCTGAGAGTTTAGGCTGTTGCTGTGCAGTTGCTAGGGTGTTCTGAGAGTTTAGGCTGTTGCTGTGCAGTTGCTAGGGTGTTCTGAGTGTTTAGGCTGTTGTTGTGCAGTTGCTAGGGTGTTGTGGGTGGTTTCATGATGCTCACACACTCACCTTTAATACTAGAGTTTAATGCTCAGGTTTAACACTAGAGGTTTGATCAGCAGCACTATCAGCACTAGTGCTCCAGTAAACAGAGTTCAGAGGTGGGGGGCGTCTAGTTGGGCAGTTTCTTTTTCTGTCAGGATGTTGTGGGGTTAAACCCCCCTGAAACAGCCCAGAGAGCAGCACGCCAGCGCCCATCAGGGGGTAAAAGGGGCAGGAGGGGGCGACAGATGGTCTTGCTCGGGTACAACCACACACGCGCACACACACACACACACACACACACACACACGCTGAGGTTAATAGACAGTTTCTTGACTGATTTGACAAAGTTGAACACCAGCTAGTGTTGACTACACACACAGAGCCTGCACCTGCTCTCTCTCTCTCTCTCTCTCTCTCTCACACACACACACACACACACACACACACACACACACACACACTTATCTAGATAAATAGTCATACTATAGCCAAATCTCTCTTTTTGGCATTTTAGAATAAAAAAAAAATTAATTCCTTTTTGCCCATATATTTTTCATCCCCCCCCCCCCGATATATTTCATGTTTTTGTTTATATTTCTGTTCATAATATTAAATTTCCCTCCATTTCATTGTTTAATATTACATTTTTGGTTTATTTATTTATTATTATTTTCATTAATATTTCAGTCATTAATTCATTTATCAAGTGAGTTGATTATTGATCACTTCTTTCCTTATCTCTTTTTTTTTTTTTTTTTTTCTTCCATGCAGCAAAAAAGGCAAAAGAGAGCAGGTTAAAATTAGATTGCAAAATTGATTGAAGGACTGTGAGTGTTTGTGTGTTCATTTCGTTTAATGCTTCTGTTGCGTTTGCTCTCCAGTTTACTGATGACATCAGCACTCGCTCTGAAAGTTCTGTCGTTCTCAAAGTGGCCTGATGCAACATTCCTTTTTATTCTTAAAGCGATAGTTCACCTGAAAATGAACATTCGGTCATTATTTACTCTTTCTTAAGTGGAACACAAAATGAGATGTTTAGCAGAATGTTCAGGCTGCTCTTTACATTTACATTTATGCATTTGGCAAACGCTTTTATCCAAAGTGACTGACATTGCATTCCAAGGTACACATTTTACATTCATATCAGCCTTGGTTTCCCTTGGAAAGCAAGAACTGATTGTACTTTACATACAATGAAAGTGCACTTTAACTCCAGAAAGCACTATAAAACTAGTTTATGACTATATTCATCGATTTTAAAGTGCTTTGGGTGTACAGTAGTACATATGAAAGCGCTATATAAATGCTTCATTCACTCATCATTCTGCAGAAGAAAGTAAGTCATTCATGTTTGGAATGAGTACATGCTTTAGATTTTTTGGGTGAACTGTGCCTTTAAAGGGATCGAGAAAACACCTGATCTCACAGACAGGAAATAAAAGCTTCTCGCCCTTAAAAGGGTCATACCTTCTTTCTCTCTCTCTCTCTCTGAATCACTTAATTTCAGTAACATCCTCAAAGAGCCATCATGGCTTAGAAGGTGATCATCTTGCTTTTCTGTCTTCAAGGCTGTTTCCTTTGAGTCGCTCTACCGCCTTTTGTAAATGTTAAATTGGATGAGATTCACTCTCTTAAACGGCCACTTACGTTTCGGTTTTAATGGAATCCGCTTCTGTGTGTCTGTGTGTGTGAGTCTGTGTACTGAGTACCAAGTGTGTGTGTGTCTGTGTACTGAGTACCAAGTGTTCTACATGTCACATACGCTTTCAGTGTGATATGAGGTGAAGGTCTGTTTCTAATGCACTATTTTAAAAATGAGGAAAATAGACACTTCAAGCTCGAGACCAAGGACGGCATTTCCCATCCCAACAACTGATACCAAACCAAACTACTAGTTTACTAGTGTAACCAGCAGGGAGCGCTACACATCTCTGTGAAGTAAAGTAACAGTGATGAAACTAACTAGTGTTTTAAAACAGGACTGGTATGTTGTTTTGGGGAAAAATGTTGCAGAATTTACTATGGAATCAATTTTCACTCAGAAACAGCAAGTAACACATTGAATTAAATGTGAAGGATCATGTGACACTGAAGACTGGAGTCATGATGCTGAAAATGTAGCTTTGATCATAGGAATAAATTACATTTTATAATATATTCTCACAGCTATTTTAAATTGTAATAATATTTCACTGTTTTCACTCTATTTTCGATCAAATAAATGCAGCCTTGGTGAGCATTAGAGACTTCTTGTGTAAATGGTCTGTTTTGTAAATGCCATTTTGACTCTGCAGACCAGAAAAGACTACACTAGACCAGACCAGTAGTCTCTGTGATATTGACCATATACTCCGTTTATTTAGTCTTCATTTCTGCACAGAGACTTGTCTGTCTCTGGAAACCACAGTATTGATCTCACCCACAACCCTACTGGCGCTTTACCTTACTGGAAGTTGTGGGGACGTCTGTCCCACGACACACACTCACGTCGGTGTCTCCATGCAGCACGTCTGGTGTCTGAACGTGTGTGTTCTGCACATATGCAGTTTTATCTCTGAGGTTCAGATGACGCATGTGCTACAAACGTCTCTGTTCGGCCACAGAAGCGCCACGTTTGAGCTTTTACAGGACGTCATGCTTAATCTATGAGAAATAATGGTTTTGTTTTGTTATTCCTTCATCAGATGTCATGTGTAGCCCATTTAACCTCTGTAATGTGACGTATTTATGAGTTTAACTATATTTAGTTGGTAATATTGTAGGATGAGACTCGATTTACCCATCAAGATGTGTTGTTTTGGTAACGCTTTATTTCGATAGTCTACTTTAGACATTGTATTATAAGTAACTTTGCAACTACATGTCAACTACTGTAGCAGTCATTAGAGTATTAGTAGACTGTCTGCTTAATATCTGTAACACTTTATTTTCATGCTCCCTAACAGACATTCTACGGACTATAAGTAATTTTGCAAGTACGTCAACTCGTTCTACTAACCCTAATCTAACAGTCTACAAATTCTCTAATGAGAGTTAAATGACACGTAGTTGCAAAGTTACTTAGTTACATAGTACAATGTTACATAGTTGGCAGAATGTTACATAGTAGTTAGAAGGAAGTTACATAGCTGTTAATAGATTGTGAAACTGTAGTTAGTAGAATGTTACATAGTAGTTTGTAGAATACTACATAATAGGTTACAATTTAGTAGAACGTTACATAGTAGTTACTAGAATGTTACATAGTAGATAGTAGAATGTTACATAAAAGGCTACATATTATTAGAAAGTTACGTAGTAGAATGTTACATATTAGTTAGTAGAAAGTTACATAGTTGTTACTAGAATGTTACATATTAGTTAGTAGAAAGTTACATAGTAGTTACTAGAATGTTACATATTAGTTAGTAGAAAGTTACATAGTAGTTACTAGAATGTTACATATTAGTTAGTAGAAAGTTACATAGTAGTTACTAGAATGTTACATATTTAGTAGAATGTTACATAATAGAAGGTTACATATTAGTTGGTGGAAAGTTACATAGTAGTTAGTAGAATGTTACATAGTAGAAAGTTGCATAGTAGTTAGTAGAAAGTTACATATTAGTTGGTGTAGTTACATAGTAGTTAGTAGAATGTTACATGGTTAGTAGAAAGTTACATATTAGTTAGAATGTTACATATTAGTAGAAAGTTACATAGTAGTTAGTAGAAAGTTACATATTAGTTAGAATGTTACATATTAGTAGAAAGTTACATAGTAGTTACTAGAATGTTACATATTTAGTAGAATGTTACATAATAGAAGGTTACATATTAGTTGGTGGAAAGTTACATAGTAGTTAGTAGAAAGTTACATATTAGTTGGTGTAGTTACATAGTAGTTAGTAGAATGTTACATGGTTAGTAGAAAGTTACATATTAGTTAGAATGTTACATATTAGTAGAAAGTTACATAGTAGTTAGTAGAATGTTACATAGAAGTTAGTAGAAATTTACTAAGTAGTTTCTACAATGTTAAAATATAAATAAATGCCCGATTCCGATTCCGAATGTTACATAGTAGTTAGTAGAATGTTACATAATAGGTTACAATTTAGTAGAAGGTTCATAGTAGTTAGTAGAATGTTACATAGTAGTTAGTTAGTAGAAAGTTACATATTAGTTGGTGTAAAGTTACATAGTAGTTAGTAGAATGTTACATGGTTAGTAGAAAGTTACATATTAGATAGAATGTTACATATTAGTAGAAAGTTACATAGTAGTTACTAGAATGTTACATATTTAGTAGAATGTTACATAATAGAAAGTTACATAGTAGTTAGTAGAAAGTTACATAATAGAATGCTACATATTAGTTAGTAGAATTTTACATAATAGAATGCTACATATTAGTTAGTAGAATTTTACATAATAGAATGCTACATATTAGTAGAATTTTACATAATAGAATGCTACATATTAGTAAGTAGAATGTTACCAGTGTTGGGAAAGTTACTCTAAAAAAGTAATTAATTACTAGCTAGTAATTATATCTTCAACACAGTAATTCAATTACTAATTAATCTCTAAAATGTATTGCATTACTTGTTTTTAATTATGGTTTCTAAATCCCATATCAACCTCGACCAGTTTGTATCGACCAATACAAGGATAGACATGAAACTGCTCATTATTCTTAGTAATTAGCACGGTCTGGCGTCTGATCTGCTGGTTGTGTGTCTGAACTTGTTGGTCAAGTTTTGGTTTAAGCAAAAGGTGCTGGAGGCTGTTAGACAGTGGATTTGCAACTAACTTATAATTACAATAATGTTATATTTTTTTAAAAGAAATGAGTACTTTTATTTAGCAAGGATGCATTAAATTGATCAAAAGTGATCAAGATGTGTTGGATTGATATTATTAGTGTTGTTTGTTGGTCAGTTGCACTAATGATGTGTGTGTGTGTGTGTGTGTGTGTGTGTGTGTGTGTGTGTGCTTCTCATTCTCTGTAATTCATGCTTGTCTGCAAACAACGACCCTTCGTTTTTCTTCTTTCTCCTCACCTCTTCTTTGCTGCAATCGCGTGCCTCCAATTTTTCAGGCCTTTGGAAGGAAGTTAAAAGTCCTGTTTACCGACAGCTTAGAGCTTAATTGACTGGAAGCCAAATAGAGAGTGTTTGTGCTATTCAGCGCCGGGGCCTATTGATAAAGGCGTGTGTGAAAGCGGGCGAGCAGGAGGGGTGTGTATTGAAGAGAGACGCGGTCACAATCGCTTTGTGGACTCTTTTATCATGGACACTCGAGCCCCAGTCTCAGCGGACACACACCGGCCGTCTGTCGCGCTATTGAACTGTCTCTCTTTCTCTCTCTCTCTCTCTCTCTCTCTCACTCACACACACACACACACACACACACACACACACACAGAGAGAGAGAGAGAGTAAGAAAAGCACTGGCAATGAACATGCCAACGGATGTAATATTTACAGTCATATCACTGTGTGTGTGTGTGTGTGTGTGTGTTACTGCTGCTGGTATTAAAGATGAACCAATATTTTGACAATATTCAGACTAAATATCTAAATATTATAATGTATAGTAGTAAAGATGAAGAACTTTTTAGTATTTGTAACCTGACATACAGCAGATCGAAAAGAAAGGTATTTCTAATGAATCCGATGAAAGCTAACATTTGTTTTTTGAAATATGAGTTTTATCGTGAATGGAACAATTGCAAACACTGACATTTGAATATGTTGGGATGTTTGTGTGTCAGTTTAACGTTGTGAAATATTATAGAGTATCTGACGGCTGTGTTTAGATGGGAGTGTTTTATTGACACATGACCATCATCTCCAAACTCTCTGATACACTGATCACGTCTCCTCAGTTTGGAGATGTTAGATGGCTAAATAAAGTGTTTTAGCCTGAATGAATGGCTCATACCTTAATCGTTGGATGTGTGTGTGTGTGATTGTTTGTTTATGTGTGTGAGAGAGAGTGGGTGAGTGTGAGAGTGTGTGTTGTCAAGTCAGTCAGTGAGTGTGTGTGTGTGTGTGTGTGTGTGTGTCTATGTGAGTGATTGTTTGTGTGTGTGAGAGAGAGTGGGTGAGTGTGAGAGTGTGTGTTGTCAAGTCAGTGTGTGTGTGTGAATCAGTGACTGAGTGAGTGTGTGAGAGAGAGTGAGTTTGAGAGTGTGCAATTCAGTGTGTGTGTGAGTCTGTGTGAGTCTGTGTGTGTGTGTGTGTGTGTTTTGGGTCGTCGTCTGCTCTGTATTCACAGACATCACCTCGCTGCTCTTGATTATAAAACTCCAGATATGAGCTCTGGATCAAGTGTGTGTGTGTTTTAAAGTACAAAAATGTGTTTAACCTTCAGAAAGGAGGGCCAGAGAAGGTCACGTCCTCTTCCTCCTCGCTAATAAATTGCGTTTGCACTCGCCGGACGCTTCAGGTCGGGAATACAGAACGACGAAAACTGAATTGACAAATCGGGTTTGTTGCTTTTGTTTTGATATAAAGAGCAGAGCAATAACAGCGTTTATTTCCTAGCGTGAGATTTGTTCTTGTATTGTAGGACGGCAAAGATCAATCCTTTCCCACAATCCCCTGCTATCAAATGTAACCTGTCTGTGTATCGGTGATCAATGGGCGAGCGGGCCGGCTGAGCGAGCAGTGCATCATGGGAGCTGATAATCCATGATGTCGGAGCTCAGTTCGGGATTGGCGAACGCCGAGCGATTGTTGCTGGAATGTCGGAGCGAATCCTCAGAGTTGTGCTGCCGCCGGGGTGCATGATGGGATTGATTTGTTTCACAGCGTGAAGGAGCGTCTGCTGCATCTTTCTTATTGTTCTCTCTCTCTCTCTCTCTCTCTCTCTCTCTCTCTCTCTCTCTCAGTCTCTCTCTCTCTCTCAATTCAATTCAATTCAGATATGCTTTATTGGCATGGCACACCATGGCAGTTGTTTCAATGTATTGCCAAAGCATTTCCAATCATCATACGTGTACATATACATACAAAATAACATAAATAAATTAATAATAATAATAAAAATAAAATAAAAAGGTAAGTAGAACAATGAATCAATATTTCAGAATTCTATGAACAGTTTAGAATTCAGTGTGTGTGAGTTTGCGTTTGTGAGCTTGTGCGTGTGCGTGTGTGTGCGTGCGTGTGTGTGTGTGTGAGCGCATCACTGATTAGACGACGACCCTAATAAATGTTGAAGTTGTGTTTTATTGTTTACTTTTATGAAGTTAGTGCAAAGAATTAAAAATGTTGTATAAAATGTCTTTCTAATGTCTTCATAGTGGAGACAGCTGGTAAGAAAGCTCTCTCTCTCTCTCTCTCTCTCTCTCTCTCTCTCTCTTTAATTGATGCTCTCTCCGCTTTGATAATTTTATTATCCGTCCACCCCAATCCACCTCTTTTTCAGATGGAAATGAAAATATACGTGGAGAAACGGTCCGGCTTTTTTAGTTGATTCCCTTCGGACTCGGAGAGCGGCAAATGTGATTCACCTGCAATGACATTAAAATAGATCAGCCGGTATTAAAGATACGCCGTCGATACTGTTCATAAATCAATACGGTGTTCCTGACGCAGGGAAAGAGCGAGAGACCGTGTAATCCATCCTGAAGACTGTTTGTTCTGCCGCTTATTGCATCCGACGTGAAATATTACAAAACCAGCCATTTTCTCCTATTATAATGGTCGACGTTAAAATGATGGCAATATCTTTTTAATAATATTATGGTGGTTGTAAGCAGTGAACGGCCCGACTGATAAACACTGACAGATGACGATAATGATGCAGCTGTATTAAAGAAAAACATAAACCAATAAAAACATAATTCAAAATTAAGGTTCACTCAACATTTGATCTTCTGCCGTCACTGAACCAGAGCGTGTTTTATTTGCAGTTTAAACTCTTGCCTATTAAAATAAGAATTGTATTTAAAAAAAATAAAATAAACATTGTTCTGGAATAAAAAACTATGAAGTAATAATTTATTCCGGAATTTAATGACAACAAAATAATGGAATTGTAAGATATTATATTATATAATGTTATTTTAAGTGATTTTAAATGTTATTATAAATGTATTGTAATGGGTTCAAAGTAACAATTATTTAAAAAAAAAACTATAAAGTAATTATTTATTCTGGAATTCATTAACAAAAAATAATATAATTGTATTATAATAAATAATTATATATTATATTAATTATAGTATATTATTAAATTATTTCAAAACATAAATATATATTTTAATGGATTCTGGTATAAGAAACTATGCTTTACTTCATTAAACATTAAATTTATATTTTAAAACAATATAGTTATATGATAATAATATTAATAGAAAAGTATGAAACGTTATGATGTAAGATTTTATAATATAAAAAATAAATATATATATATATTTTTATCATTTATATATATATATATTTGTTAGTTTTTTATTCTAAGAGATTTTTAAAATGCTACATTTTTTCTTCTTTATTATTTATATTACTTTATTAGTATTTGTCAACCATGTGTGCAGTTTGTGTGTATATGCTTTAGTGATGTGTGTATGTGATTTGTGCTGTGCGTCTGCTGTGTTTCTCATCACAGTTTGATTTGGTTTCACCTTGAATGCAGCAGCACCGCGGTATTGATTCAGCCGAACACACACACACGCACACACACACACACAGACACAGATCGACGCCGGCAGCCATGTTAGGTACCTGCAGATGGAAAAGCTGTTTCTTTCATATCGCTTTTACAATGAATGGCCTCTAAATACTGAGACACCGAATAGTATTTTTAGTAACATTTAAATGTCACTGAATTACATATAAAATATTAAAGCAAGTATAATTTATTTTAACGAAAGATGCACAAACACACACACACAACATATTTAGCAAAATATAGTGAGTTTGTAAGTTTGAAATGCACCTGTGGTAAAACCAGCTGATTCAAACACACAGAGGCTTCAAACATGATGAAGATCCTGCAGATACACACGTGTGTGATGTTCAGTGATTTTCACACAAATACTTCTGAGGCGGTTGTAGGTGTGTGTGTGTGTGTGTATTCCATACACTGCTAACTGTAATATTAATAGCAGCTGTCTTCATATAGACACACACACACACACACAGGTGTTGTGCTGCTCCTCTGAGGATTATCAATATTTCAGTGTTTGTTTTGTTGTCATAGCTTTGATTTTATCTTTAATATTGCAGGTAAGAAGCGCACATATACTGATTAAACAAAGATGATCGTATCACATCAGATATCGTGTGTGTGTGTTTTAGTGTGAGTGTTTGTGTGTCTGTGTGTGACGGTGTTTGTGTGTTTGAGTGAGTGTGTGTGTCCATATGTGTGTTTTTGAGTGATTGAGTGAGTGTATGTGTGTGTGAGAGTGTGTGTGTATTTGTGTGTTTGTGTGTCTGTGTGAGATGATGTTTGTGTGTGTTGTCCATATGTGTGTGTGTTTGAGTGAGTGAGTGTGTGTGTGTGTGAGAGAGAGTGTGTGTGTCCGTATGTGTGTGTGAGAGTGTTTTAGTGTGTGTGTCTGTGCGAGACGGTGTTTGAGTGAGTGAGTGTGTGAGAGAGAGAGAGTGTTTTAGTGTGTTTGTGTGTCTGTGTGAGATGGTGTTTGAGTGTGTTGTCCATATGTGTGTGTGTTTGAGTGAGTGTGTGTGTGTTTGAGTGAGTGAGTGAGTGTGTGTGTGTGAGAGATGATGTTTGTGTGTGAGAGTGTGTGTGTGTGTGTGTGTGTGTGTGTGTGTGTGTTTTTGAGTGAGTAAGTGTGAATGTGTGTGTGTGTGTGTGTGTGTGTGAGAGAGAGAGAGAGTGTTTTTTGTGTGTGTGTGAGTGTTTGTGTGTCTGTGAGATGATGTTTGTGTGTGTTTGAGTGAGAGTGTGTCCGTGTGTGTGTGTGTGTGTGTGTGTTTTTGAGTGAATGAGTATGTGTTTGTGTGTGTGTGTGTGAGAGAGAGAGAAGAGTGTTTTAGTGTGTTTGTGTGTCTGTGTGAGATGGTGTTTGAGTGTGTTGTCCATATGTGTGTGTGTTTGAGTGAGTGTGTGTGTGTGAGAGAGAGTGTGTGTGTCCGTATGTGTGTGTGAGAGTGTTTAAGTGTGTGTGTCTGTGCGAGACGGTGTTTGAGTGAGTGAGTGAGTGAGTGTGTGTGTGTGTGTGTGTGTGTGTGTGTGTGTTTATGTTCCTGGTAAGATTTTCTCTAATAACTAAAGCATGGAAATGCTCTTGTGTTTGAGAGTTATTTCTCTTGGCAGTGAAACTATGAATCCAGTTTATTGTCAGATATTTCTGTTGCCACGTTTCATTTGCTCTGATGACGGTGAAATCAACCCTTGCTGCAACACTCCTCGACTGCACTAGAGGATTACAAAAACAGAAAATACTCCAGTAAATATAGAGAATACATAGGGATGGATGATACATTTAAAGTTTAAAATTATAATATAAAAAAAATAATAAAGTTACATGAGTTGAATAGAGAACGACGTCTCTAAATGCACAAAGTGAACTGAAATAGACTAAACTGGACTAGATTTACATTCATGCATTTATCAGATGCAACATATAAAAGAGGAACAAACGCAACTAAGAAATCAAAACAAACATTAAATGATTTCTAAATGAATCGTTTTAAATGTCTCGTTCATGTTGTAAGTTTGTTGGTGAATGTCTGCATTTATGATCATGATGTGGACTTTCTGAGAGATGCTGGTTTGATTCTGAGTGCTCAGAGGTCAGAGGTCAGCTGAGAGCCAATAGAAAGAGGCCCAGGTCAAATTGAATCAGTCGAGATGTCATTAACAGAGCCAATCAGGTTAGACCTTTTAGTGTGAGGCAGAAAAAAATTATTATTTTTTTTATACACGAGTAGAAATCAAGACTTCTGTGGTTTGTTTATATATCAAATTAATTCAAAACTTTATTGTAAATTTCTATATTAAACGTTATTATATTAACTTTTTTTTTTCCGTCTTTTGTCTGAGTACTATTTATTATTATTTACTACTCATTTGTTTAAGATATGAAATTTAGTAAATACAAAAGTAACTGACCAAATATTTTTTTCCAGCACAGATTAGTTTTCATAAAATGTTTTTTTATATATATTTGATATTATTTTAGTTAACGTTTACTTTACTTTTTATGTATTTTTTTTTTATCTAAAGTAAATCACGTTCAGGTTTTCTTTTGGGGTTTGAGTTGGTCTGTAGTTCCTGCATATATTTAGCTTTACTGAATATAAAAACAGAAGTGGTTCTCATTAGATAGTGAGATAAACGTGTGTGTGTGTTTCACGCTGCTGTCAGTGTCTATCGTTCCCATCCAACATCGAGTTTCTTGAGTTTCAGCTGTTTCAATGCTTTACCCTGTTGTATGTATCTGTCCATATTTCTCTCTCTCTGTCACACACACACACACACTCTTTCATTGGTGTCTTTGTTTAGTGCAGTAAATCCACACACACATCTGAACTCAAAGAAATGGCAGAGAGCAAATGAGAATGAAACAATGATCCATCCTAGCAGTTTATGTGTGTTTTCATCAATGAACCGCTCTACATCGTGATGCGTGTCTGTATTGTGACCTCAGACGTGTGTGTTTGTGTGTGTGTGTGACTAATTGCATGTCCCGTGTTTGAGGGGCTCCTGCGGTACACACACGTTTGGTAACAAAAGAAGCCCCATCCGACCGCACCCCACACTTCCGCAAGCAAAGACCCCTCCGGGTCTCTTAATGACTGTGTGTGTGTGTGTGTGTGTGTGTGTCCTGAGCACGTGTCCCTCCAGCACAAGGCCCTGACCATGACCCTAACACACACACATACACACCCCATTGTGCTTCATTCAGAGCACTTACAGGACGCAGGAACACAAAGCCGAAGCTGCAGCTTTAATTCAGGGCATTTTATGTGCAGGTGTCACTATAGAAACTCACATATTTACAATAAATTCAGACATTTTCAATTTATATGAAATATAAATTTTTATTGAAAATAATTTATTTTATATTTATATATATTTTATTTTATATTTTTTTTAGGATTTACTTAAATTGATAAGAAATGCTTATATGGATTAATTTTTATTTCCTGGGATTTATTATTTTATTTTACTAATTTCTTTAAATATTTACTTGCATGTATAAGAATTACTGTTTATTATTTTACATTAAATTTTTTTAAAGGTTTACTTAAATTGATAAGGATTCATTAAATGTTT